>NC_056732.1:1013525250-1013742750 GCF_019279795.1 Protopterus annectens | reverse complement strand
TGTGACATTCTCTACACTTTTCCATCAATAGTCTCAGATCAAACATTGCATCTATAGTGCTTTTTCCTGGCATAAAACCAGACTGCTGCTCACTAATCATCACCTCCCTTCTTAACCTAGCTTCCACTACTCTTTCCCATAACTTCATGCAGTGACTGATCAATTTTATCCCTCTGTAGTTACTACAGCTCTGCACATCACCATTACTCTTAAAAATCAGTACCAAAACACTTCTCCACTCCTCAGGCATCCACTCACTTTCCAAGATTACATTAAACAGTCTGATTAAAAACTCCACTGCCATCTCTCCTAAACACCTCCATGCTTCCACAGGTATGTCATCTGGACCAACAGCCTTTCCATTCTTTATCCTCTTCATAACTGCCTTACATCCTTCTCGTTAACCTGCTGCACATCCTGATTCACTATACCCAAATCATCCAACCTTCTCTCGCTCATTGTTTTCATTCCTCAGCCCCTCAAAAGTACCCTTTTCATCTACTCAACACACTCTCCTCACTTGTAAGTAAGTTTCCCTCATTATCCCTTATCACCCTTACCTGCTGCACACCTTTCCCAGCTCGGTCTCTCTGTCTAGCCAATCGGTTCAGATCCTTTTCCCCTCCTTAGTGTTTGACCTTTCATACAACTCTCCATACACCTTATCCTTAGCCAACTCTCTCTTCGCAATACGCCTTATCTCTTTATACTCCCACCTACTTTCTTCATCTCTGACAATCCCACTTCTTCGCCAACCTTTTTCTCTATATATTCTCCTGTACTTCCTTGTTCGCCCACAAGGTCTCCTTGTCCTCCTCCCTCTGACCAGATGTCAAACCAAGCACCTTTCTAGCCGTCTCCCTTACCAGCTCTACTGTAGTTACTCAGCTATTCGGTAACTCTTCACTGTGACCCAGTTGCCTGTCCTAACTCTTCCTTGAACGCAACCTCACAAATCACCCTTTTTCAACTTCCAACATTTGATCCTTGGCACTGCCCTCACACTCCTCCTCCTCCTCTTAATCACAGTTATCCTACAAACCACCATCCTATGCTGCCTAACTACACTTTCCCCTGCCACCACTTTACAGTCTCCAATCTCCTTCTGACTGGCCCTCTTACATAGTACATAATCCACCTGTGTGCATCTTCCTCCACTCTTGTACGTCACTCTATGCTCCTCAGTCTTCTTAAAACACATACTCATCACTGCCATCTGACCTTCTGCATTCCACTCCTTAACACCATACCTACCCATCACTTCCTCATCCCTCTGTTCCCTTCACCAACATGCCCATTGAAATCCGCTCCAATCACCACTCTCTCACCCTTGTGTACACTCTCCACCACTTCATCCAACTCGCTCCAAAATTCTCTCTCTCTCTCATTCATTGCACCCCCACCTTGCAGACCCTGTGCACTAACAAACATTTGTCATCACACCATCAATTTCCAGCATCATAAACATCACTTTGACACTCTTTTCACCTCCACAACACTCTTGGCATACTGTTCCTTCAGGATAACCCCTACCCCATTTCTCCTCCCATCCACACCATGACAGAATAATATGAACTCTCCTCCAATACACCTGGCCTTACTCCCCTTCCATTTGGTCACTTGCACGCACAATATATCAACTTTCCCTCTCTCCATCATTTAGGTTCATAGGTTCATACGAGGCTATCTGCCCTGGGGCATTTATAAGCCTAGCCAGAGTGTGTTTGGCTTTCGCCACCCATTTTAAATGAATTTTGCTATGCTGTTTTTCTAGGTTAGTATACTGTGCCTCTGTCTAACAGTGACACAAAAGTGATACCCGGGGTAAACCTACGATCTCCCATCCACTCATCAAGATTCCTCTTGAAGAGAGGGTCAGTGAGGGACTCTGCCTAACCTGGACTGGGATTTTATTCCAGAGTGAAGGGAGGGCTCTGGATTATGAATCTGTCCCTCCAGCATGTCCTATTTATTTCATTGCTGAGGTTCAAGTCTCTCGAGCGTGTAGCTCGATGGGATTTGGATTTTCTGAGGTGCAGCATGTCCATTAATTCCGGTTGGACATGGCTTTATACATCAGGCACAGATAGCCTCTGAGCAGGCGGTGTGCCACTGAGTAGAGCTGGAGTTTCTTTAACCGGGCAGCATATGGCATCTGTTTGAGCCCTTTGATCCTCTTGGTGAGGTACTTTTGGGGGTCTTTCCAGTTGCTGCAGGTGTCTGGTAAGGTACATCCCAAAAGGGGCATTGTACTCAATTATGGGCCTGATGAGGGATGAGTAAAGAGGTACGATGACCTCCCCTGATCTAGATGTGAATCCATTCATGATTAGGTAGGCTATATAAAATGTTTTTCTAACCACTTTGGCCACGTGGTTTTCAAATGAGAGATTGCTATCAACTTGGGTCCCCAGGTCCCTAATTACTTCTTCCGTACTTAATGGATTACCACCTATGTGGTAATTTGTGGGCACTTTGTTTTTGCCAAAGGGGAGGACTATACACTTTTTGGCGTTTAGCTTGAGGCCATGGCTCTGGCACCAGTTGTCTGTTTCTATGAGGCCCTTTTGTAGGATGCTTGTGTCGGCTGGAGAGTCGATTATGGCGCCTAGTTTGCAGTCATCTGCGAACTTGGTCAGCCACAGTCCTTCCGTGTTGGCCTGTACCTCCGAGAAATATATACTGAACAAGAGAGGTCCCAGGACTGAGCCTTGTGGGACGCCACTTGTAACTGGTTTGGAGTCTGACATGGCGCCAGCAATTCTAACCATGTGGGTTCTGTCCTTGAGCCAGTTTGCAACCCATCTAGTGACATAGGGGTTTATATTTAAGCTGGTGAGCTTATCTATAATGCCAGAGTGGGGTATTGTATCGAAGGCTTTTGCGAGGTCCAGGTAGGCTGTGTGGACCACCTTCCCCTCGTCAATGGCCTTGGTGACTGTTTCAAAGAAATCGACCAGGTTTAAGAGGCAAGATCTGCCCTTAACAAAGCTGAACTGGGTAGGATCCAGTGTCTGTAGGTCCCCAATATCTTTATTTATGAGGTCCATGATGATCCTTTCCATAGCTTTGCAGACCAAGCTAGTCAGGCTTATGGGGCGATAGTTTCCAGGATCCGTTGAGACACCACCTTTGTGGAGAGGGACCACTGTTGCTGTATGCCACTCTTTGGGTACATATCCTGTAGTAAGGCTGAGACTGAACAGTAGTTTTATGTTTGGGTTTCTCTCTTCTTGGAGTTCATGTAGGACACAGCCCGGGACACCGCCTGGTCCCACTGATGCTGTGTTTTTTTGCTTTGGAGAGGGCATCTGAGATGTCAGGGGGGCAGCACTCTGCTGGGATAGACATTTGCCCTTTTGGTGGGGGGGGGGGGTGCGCTGAACCTGTCAGCTAGGATGTTGGCAATGTCTATGGGTTCGGTGTATTTTTTGTCATTTTGGACTAATTCTGAGCATATCTGGGAATTACCACCCAGGTTCCTAACATAACTAAAGAAAGCCTTGTGATTATCCTTAGTGTCCTGTGCAATCTTTCTCTCGAAGCTGGCCTTAGAGAATTTTATGAGTGCCCGTAGTTTTTTGCTAATACTGATCAGAGATGCCTTCCCTTTTTGAGATTTTGCCCTATCATGTAGTAGCTTCCTCCTTCTGTTGTATAGTTTAAAGCTGGGGTCCACCAGACAGGACGCCTGCCTTTGGAGGATTGGGTCTTGGTTTTATTTGGGGTTGCATGATCCATGTATTCCTGAAGGTGTTCATAGAATGCGTTTATAAAGGATTCTGCGGTCTGGGCTGTATTTTCCACAGGCCCGGGGGCTTTGAAGGATTCCACCTCGGTTTTGAGGAGTGTGAAATTTGCTTTAAAGAAGTTTTTCACTGTGGTTTTCTGGGCAGGGGGTGGGGTCGGGATGTGAATATCCAGTGAGATTAGTTTATGGTCTGATCTTACCAGTGAGGAATACACTTCTGGTCTGGAGCATAGAGCCCCCATGTTGGTGATGATCAGGTCCAGTATGTTTTCCCCTCTTGTGGGAGTGGTAACAAGTTGTTCCATAGCATTTGAGTTTATAAATTCTAGGAACCTTTGGGCTAGGGTGTTGGAGCTAGAGTAATGCTCCCAGTCTATGTTTGGGTAGTTGAAGTCACCCAATATAATGGTGTTTGGAGAGACCTTCATATTTTCCAGTGTTCTCAGGAAGGCCGAGTGGGGTTCCTGGGTTTGGGAGGGTGGTCTGTAGCAGGCTATAAACTGGAAGGCAGTTTTACCCACTGTTAGTTGCACATGGATAGTCTCTGATGCTTCGTGCTGTGCCACCAACCTGGAGGTGTGGGTATCTTTGACAAATATTGATACTACCCCTCCTTTTGTGGTTCGGTCCAAGTTTTGGGGCCGAAAAGCATGGTATGAGGTATAACCTGGTAGTGCCGGGGTGCTCTCGGAAGCCTTGAACCAGGTTTCTGTTACTGCACCGATATCGATGTTCTCCATGCTAAGGAGAGTTTCGTGTGCATGCATCTTGAGGTTTAGACTTCTGGCGTTGAGTAGCATTACTCTTAGTTTCTTATCCCTTGTGATACCTATGGAGGTGGGTTTGTCTTTTGAGCCTTGCCTAAAAAAGGCACTATGGGGGTGGCAAGAGCCTTTGCCAATATCCGAAAGCCCAGGGGTGACAGGTGCAAGCCGTCCCTAGCGAAGCATCGTGACTTGTCGAGCATGTCATCCCAGGCTGACAGGCATTGGATCCCCTTTGAATGACACCAATACTTAAGCCAATTGTTGAAATTGATCATCTTGCCTTCATACTGTGGCATCATTCTTGGTGAGGGTAAGATGCTACTCAAGGTCAGGGTCATACCGGCCTGGGCTACATGCTCAGAGAGCTCCTCTAGGTCTCTTTTCATGTAGTCCAGGGAGGTAGTCTCAGGTCATTCACACCAGCATGGACAATGATCCAGTCATATTTGTACTTGCCTTGGAGTGACCTGAGTGCTTGTGTTATGTGGCAGATCCTAGCGCCCGACAAGCAGCTCACAGTGACCTTCTCCTTGTTCAGCCTGGTGAGCGGGACGTCAGTGTGCCTGACGATACAGCCACCTATTACAAGTGTATCAGGTGTGTTGTTTAGCCTTACGGGCTGTGACTGTTCGGCACACTGGCTTTGTGAGCTATGTGTTGCATGTGTTTTGTTTTGGGGTAGCGGTTGCTTGGGTGTCTGCTTTGGAGGGCTCTGCTGCTTAGGCAGATTTTTATTTAGAGCCTCCGAGTATGTTTTTGTGTGTTTATGTGTTTGGTTTGCTGTCGTGGTAGGTCTATGCGAGACTGGAATTGTAGTAAGTGTGGTTTCCTTCTCCTCCTGACTGGTTACACCAGTACTTAGTTGAGAGAGCTTAGCCTCCAGTTTGGCTATATGGTTGCATCTCTCATATGTGTTGGAATTTGTTGGGAGGAGGAGAGGGTTGTCTGTGTACATGAGGCAGTTGTAACATTGCCTCAAGATTCCCAGATTCACCAGCTGGACCGGAGAGGAGATTGACAACTGACCTTTGGACATGCTAGAATAGTACTGGGAATTCCTTTATAATTGAAAAAAAGGGCCAATGGGGAACAAGGTACTCAAGGGAAGTTTGTGAGGGTGTAGCGCTTTTAATTTTTTAGTGCTGACTTATATAATTGCTTTAGTGAGAAAGTGCCAGGCTTTAGAGTAGGAATAGGGTGTTTATTATAAGAACTAGGATCAGTTCTAAGGGGAAAAGTGAAGAGCAGACTTTGTGGAGCTGAGAATGGTTTAAACCTAATTAAGCGGTGCTGCCCGATGCTGCGCTATGCGCAAATTCGCGCAAAGCCACGCCAAAGCGGGTTTTATACAGGGGGACTTGAAAGTGCTAGAAATTGGCCCAAAATGGCCAATAGACTATCAGATTCTTGTGCTGGGAACACTCCTCCAGGGACAGATAGGCTGCTCTAAGCTCCCCACTGCTGAACAAAGAAGCCTCCCTTTATCCAAGAAAGGAAATGGGCAACACAGGAACTTTCCAAAGGTCCAGAATACAGCAAAGCCTGTATTTGGACTACTCTAGGTCAGGAAAGACGGGAAACTAGGATTTTTTTTTTTTTCTTTTTTGCAACAAACAGCAGGAAAATGCAATAAATATGTAACACAGGCTAGCGCACTTGAGTGTGTAGCCTCAACAGGTAAATGCAACAAACAGGACAAACTTTAAAATTACAAGCGCAAAAGCGCGCTAAAGCTGGCTTTAAAGCAAGGGGTTAGAAAGAGATAGGAAATGGCCCAAAACGGCCAATAAGCTACAAGTCACTGGGCTGGAACCACTCCTCAAGGGACAGATAGGCTGCTCAGAGCTCCCCACGCTCACTGGTGAACAAAGAAGCTTCCTCCTATCCACAAATAAGGATATGGGCAACACAGGAACTATGACACAGCCCAGAGATCAGCAATACCTGAAGACTGGACTATTCTAGTTCAAGTAAAGGCGGGAAACAAGGATATTTTTTATTTTATTTTTTTTTTTTTTTTTTACAAAGTAGCAGAAATTAGGTACAGAAACACATTAAATGCTTTAATTCGGCTAGCGCACTTGAGTGTGTAGCCTACCAGTTAAACTAAGCAAAAACAAACTTTAAAAGTGCAAAAAACTCAGAAATACAGGCAGGAATGCAATAAAACAACTTTGCAGAGCTTATTTAATTAAAGAAACAGAGAAGTCTATATATACAGAAAAGCAGCTAAATCACACAAACACTTCAGATGCAGTGCAACCTAGAGCACTTGAGTTATAGCAATATTACGGCAATTACAGTTATAATAAATGCTCTGAAATATACTCGATTTCCAAAATGTTTGAGAAGCACAGTCAGAACACAAGAAAATTCAGGCAAAAAAAAAATTTTTTTTTTTTTTTGAAAGGGAAAAAGGAGAAACAGAAGGCCTTATCAAATGTTCTCTATGTATTTGGTAGAATGAGCTAATGACACTAGACTGGGAGGAGTGTCACAGATCAGATTTACAGTA
This sequence comes from Protopterus annectens, assembly GCF_019279795.1. Taxonomy (NCBI): domain Eukaryota; kingdom Metazoa; phylum Chordata; order Ceratodontiformes; family Protopteridae; genus Protopterus; species Protopterus annectens. The sequence goes on along the minus strand of NC_056732.1, from coordinate 1,013,735,717 downwards.
GGGGCGGGCAACTGCAAAGCCACCAAGTACAACAGCAAGACACCAACTGGCAGGGGGAGGGTGGAGACAAAAACAATAGCCTACAGACAGTAAGCACTAGAGAAAGCCACAAATGAAAGTTTTTAAACAGATAACGATTTGTAAAGATACAGAAAGCTTTTAACTGCAAACAAATCAGTTACTTGTGCAGATTAGTTAATAGCAATAAAATACACTCAAAGACTAAAAAGCAGGCAATAAAAGTGCTATATATTAATTGTTAGAAACAATAATCTGTATAAATAATCGAAAAAAAACAGGATATTTATGTATCTCAGCTAACAGTTGTGGTCAACAACTCTCATCCACTCTGCTCAGTGTGTATAGACAGAAACCCTATCAAAGCTAGCTCTCTCCCTTTTATCATCATAATGGCTTTTATCATCATAATGGCTACACTAAACATATTTGGACAGCGCAGTGGTGCAGCGGTAGCATTGTCACCGCACAGCAAGAGGTTGTCCGGTTCGATTCTCGGCTGGAGTGCCTTTAGTGTGGAGTCTGCATGTCCTCTGTGTGTTCATGTGGGTTTCCTCCCACGTTACAAAGAGATGCATCTGGAGCGTTTCTCCTCGGGCCTTCGCTGAAAATTGGCTTCGTTCCAAGTCGGACTTTCCTGGTTAACAAATGTTAAAATAAAAATAAAATATTTTGGAAAGTCTCCAGGAATAGATGGTATTCCTGTGGAAATTTGAAAGATATGACGGAAGAAAGTGATAAAGATCTACAAGGCTTTCTTTAAAAGCATTTTAAAAAGGAGGGGAAGCACCAACATACTGGAAGAAAGGTGTGGTGGCTATAATACCTAAAGATGGTAAAGATCTATCAGACCCAGCTTCACATAGGCTCATTTCAATTTTAAACCATGATTATAAAGTCCTTGTAACAAACAGATAAAAACGACCAACCACAGTGAGCACCAAGGTCCTTCCAAACAAACGCTCAACACATACAAAAAACAGCCCCAGAAACTACAGCAAGGCTTGTAGATGAACCCATCTTGAACTCACAAAAAATAAGGACATAAGCACTTTCGTAGTATCACTACTTCATCAGATGTAAATCACATTAACAAAACCCCTCCTTAAATACCATTAGAATAAGTCACATGCATCACATCATTTGTAAATTAAAGAAATAACACTTATAAAAACATGAAAAACTATTAAAAAAACATTATTTCATACCACAATCGATACATCAGTATCTAAAATAATTCATTAAAACAAGAGCATTCACAGAAGCACACATAAAAACGTGCAAAAAACACTTAGGACTAATACATAACATACTACCTAAAACAATTAATTTCCTCTTAAGGGCTCTAGCCTTGAGTTTAGGTCTCAGTGGAACTCTTTGTCATTCAGGCCATGCCCAAAATCCCCTCTCATCCCGATTATCCATTTCAACTCCAACTGCTCTGTTTGATTCCTAACATCTCCCTTTCTGTTACTTTCTATAACTTGTCCAGTTACTAAAAATTTAAAATATAGTGTGTTATATCAGTCTCAGAGGCACACTTAGAGAGGGCACTCACTGTGTCATTGTTACCTATATGGTAGTAATGTTCCCCAATTCTGTCCTTTAATGTTCTATCCGTCTTACCAATGCAGAATTTTTTTTACATGTGATACAGTGTGCCAGATAGACAACATGGAAAGTACTGCATGAAGCTTGAACACTGAACCTATAAATTCTACCCTGATCGGGGTGACTAAACACCCAACTACTATCCATATATTTACAAGCTTGGCAATGTCCACATGCTGAGGTACACCCCTCATGTACATTTAACTGTTTCTGTTTGGGGTAGCATAACAGTCTCTTAAGAGAACACACGTTTGTAAACAAATGATGGTCTTACATCAACTATGTCAGTGATATCACTATCTGTTGTCAAAACTCTCCAATGTTACTCTATAACTTCCTTGTAAAGTCTGACATCTCTGGAGTACGACAGACAGACTTTCAAGTCCACTGTTCCTACCCAGTTCTTTTCCAGTTTTCTTCTCATACTTCTCTCCAAAATAAGGCCTGGCTCTAGTATCTCTTAACCTAAATGCCTGTTCAATGTTTTCATTGATCTCATGATGTTTGTATCCCCTTGATACTAATGCATCTTTCAGTAGCCCAGTCTATATGTTAAAGTCAGATTCTCTAACACAATCTAGAAGCCCTGAAAGTCCGACTCCAGATAACACTTCTGAAAATGTGTGGTGGATGCATACTTTCTTTATACAAAAGATGATTACAGTGACATACATGGCTTATGTAATTCTGTATAAATATGTCCATCAGTATCACAGATTATTCTAACGTCTAAAAAATCCACAAAAGAAGTGAATATACTACATGAAAACCTCAAGTAAGAAGTAGTTTCATTCAAATAATTAATAAAATCATGCAACATGGCTTCAGTACCATCCCAAATGAGGAAGAGGTCGTCCATAAACCTACAGTAGAATACGACCTGAGCTTTAAATGGTCCCTCACATATATACCTTTGTTCCCAAACCTTCAACACGACATTGGCATAGCTATTGGCACATGAAGTGCCCATAGCTATGCCATGTCTTTGCCAATAATAATGCCCATTAAAGACATTATTATTCAAACTACACTCCAATAACTGACGTATTAATCTTATATTGATGCTGCCAAAATCTGTGTGTTGTGACAAAAATTGCTTAGTGCTGGATAAACCCTCCTCATTTGGGATGACAGTGAATAAAGTAGTGACATCAAGTGTCACTAAATGCAACACTGGCCTCTTACCATACAAGATCAGAAAGGAATACAGGTCATTTAAAAAATGTTGCGCATCACGTAAGATATTGGGGCATGTATTCAATATTGTCCTTAACTGCTTCTCTACATAAATGGAGGCTGGCTCTGTACACCAGTTCCTCCCTGCTATTATGGGTCGAAATGGTGGGTTTGAGGGATCTTTGTGTATTTTGGGCAGGCCCTGAATGACAAGTATCAATGCTTCCTTCACTATCAGATAATTATACAGCTTTCTGTCAATAATACAACCATCTAAGAGCATTAAACAAGTGCTATTAACTTCTTTAATCATAGCATCGACTTGTGCAACAGGAATTCTTGTATAAAAGCTTTGGTCACCCAACATACCTTCCATGGCTTTGTTATATACACCTCAGTGTCAACAATTACTATGGGCCCACCTGCATCAGCGGGTCTAATAGTTAAATAATTATTTTGTAGACCATTTAAAGCTTGAAATTCATAATATTAGACCTACCATATGTTCTATTACCAGAACTAAACATTCTGTAAAAATCATCCAAACACAGTATGTCTAAGGATGAATTTCAAGCTTTAAATGGTCTACAAAATATCTGTCATTTAACTATTAGACCCGCTGATAAGGGTGGGCCCATAGTAATTTTTGACACTGAGGTACATAAAGCCATGGAAGGTATGTTGGGTGACAAAAGCTTTTATACAAGAATTGCTGTTGCATAAGTTGATGCTATGATTAAAGAAGTTAATAGCACTTTTTTAATGCTCTTAGATGGTTGTATTATTGACCGAGAGCTGTATAATTATCTGATAGTGAGGGAAGCATCGATATCAGTCATTCAGGGCCTGCCCAAAATACACAAAGATCCCTCAAACCCACCATTTCGACCCATAGTAGCAGGGAGCAACTGGTGTACAGAGCCAGCCTCCATTTATGTAGAGAAGCAGTTAAGGACAGTACTGAATACATGCCCCAATATCTTACGTGATACGCAACATTTTTTAAATGATCTGTATTCCTTCCTGATGTTGTACAGAAAGAGGCCAATGTTGCATTTAGTGACACTTTATGTCCCTTCTTTATTCACTGTCATCCCAAATGAGAAGGATTTATCCAGCACTAAGCAATTTTTGTCACAACACAGATTTTGGCAGTATCAAGATAAGATTAATATGTCAATTATTGGAATAATAATAATATTTTTTTTATTTAATGGGCATTATTATTGGCAAAGACATGGCGTAGCTATGGGTACTTCATGTGCCAATAGCTATGCCAATGTCGTGATGAAGGTTTGGGAACAAAGGTATATACGTGAGGGACCATTTAAAGCTCAGGTCGTATTCTACTGTAAGTTTGTGGACGACCTCTTCCTCATTTGGGATGGTACTGAATCCATGTTGCATGATTTTATTAATTACTTGAATGAAACTACTTCTTACTTGAGGTTTTCATGTAATATATCCACTTCTTCTGTGGATTTTTTTAGATGTTAGAGTAATCTGTGATACTGATGGACATATTTATACAGAATTACGTAAGAAGCCATGTCACTGTAATCATCTTTTGCATAAAGAAAGTATGCATCCACCACACGTTTTCAGTAATGTTATCAGGAGTCAAACTTTCAGGGCTTCTAGACTGATTGTGAGAGAATCTGACTTTAACATACAGACTGGGCTACTGAAAGATGCATTAGTATCAAGGGGATACAATCATCATGAGATCAATGAAAACACTGAACAGGTAGTTAGGCTAAGAGATACTAGAGCCAGGCCTTACTTTGGAGAAAAGTATGAGAAGAAAACTGGAAAAGAACTGGGTAGGAACAATGGACTGAAAGTCTGTCTGTCCTTCTCCAGAGATGTCAGACTTTACAAGGAAGTTATAGAGAAACACTGGGAGAGTTTTGACAACAGATAGTGATATCACCAACATAGTTGATGTAAGACCATCATTTGTTTACAAAAATGTGTTCTCTTAAGAGACGGTTATGCTACCCCAAACAGAAACAGTTAAATGTGTATGAGGGGTGTACCTCAACGTGTAGACATTGCCAAGCTTGTAAATATATAGATAGTAGTGGGGTGTTTAGTCACCCCGATCAAGGTAGAATTTATAGGTTCAGTGTTCAAGCTTCATGCAATACTTTCCATGTTGTCTATCTGGCACACTGTATCACATGTAAAAACATTCTATATTGGTAAGACGGATAGAGCATTAAAGGATAGAATTAGGGAACATTATTACCATATAGGCAAGAATGACACAGTCAGTGCTCTCTCTAAGCATGTCTCAGACTGATATAACACGCTATTTTAATTTTTTAGTAATTGGACAAGTTATAGAAAGGGAGATATTACAAATCAAACAGAGCAGTTGGAGTTGAAATGGATAATCAGGATGAGTGGGGATTTTGGGCATGGCCTGAATGTCAAAAGTTCCACTGAGACCTAAACTCAAGGCTAGAGCCCTTAAGAGAAAATGAATTGTTTTAAGTAGTATGTTATGTATTAGTCCTTTAAAGTGTTTTTTGCACATGTTTTTATGTGTGCTTCTGTGAATGTTATTGTTTTAATGAATTATTTTAGATATCGCTGTATTAACTGTGGTATGAAATAATGTTTTTTAATAGTTTTTTCATGTTTTTATAAGTATTATTTCTTTAATTTACAAATTATGGGATACATGTGACTTATTCTAATGGTATTTAATGAGGAGTTTTGTTAATGTGATTACATCTGATGAAGTAGTGATACTACAAAAGCGCTTATGTCCTTATTTTTTTGTGAATTAAAGATGGGTTCATCTACAAGCCTTGCTGTCGTTTCTGGGTCCACCTGCTGTTTTTTGTACATGATTATAAAGTGTTTATGTGTATAACAACAATGATGATCCAGAGGGCATCCGAATTCAAGAAAATACCACTATTGGAGTGTCTTGATGCAGAGAAAGCATTCAAAGAAAGCTGGAATTTTGAAAGAATGTCAATGGAAGCATTTGCATTCCATGATACAATGATGAGATTAAGTAGGAGTTTATATGAGGGATTGGAGGCAAAAATTATGAGTGGGAGGTCTCCTCTTTGATAACTTGTGTCTGAATAGAGGAACCAGGCAGGGGCAGTGTCCTATTTCCCCTTTATAATTTTCCTTATATCTAGAGCCTCTGGCAAAGAAAATAAGGGGGAAATTATCTCCATTTTTTTCCCCATAATGAAAGCTCAGTCAGTGGTTATTGGCTTATATCAGTTATGTTTTGAAAAGATACCAGAAAAAAAAAACTGTACAGTGCTAAGAAATAAGGACAACATCCTTTTAACTTAAACCTCACTTGTCAATTTAACACAGACACCAGACAATGTAAACCACACTTTCTTTATGCAAACCCTAAAGAGATATTTGATTTGCAAAAGTTCCCATTTTCCTGCTTTGTTCAGTACCTTAATGATATGAAATGCAGGCAGTACCAAGGTGGAAGATCCACTAAACTCAGAAACAGCAAGAATTAGTGTTTGACCCACTTCTGGCCTTGTCATTATTAACTCACTACCATCATCTCCCCAGCTTGATGTGTGCGATGTAAATCACTTCTGGTCATTATTAATGTCTCTGCAGCATAAAGTACAACAAAGGATGAGTTACAAAATGATTTTATTCTCCTGGTAAACTATACTCCAAAACATGCCACCTCATTTTTAGAAAAACAAATAAACCGAAGTTTGCAAACATGCCTACATTTAAAAGCAGTACTTGCAAAATGGACCTTATCTGAGCCTTCAGGACATTTGGCAAGACAAATTCTTTTAAATACTTCAGGGCCCAAATGCACCAAAACAAAGACCAACAACCAGCTGGAAAGTCTTAAGCTTTTTAAACAGGATAGCAAGAACAGTAACTGGAAAAGGTATACATACGCCACTACTATACTATGGCTTGTCCTCTCTTATTTGTTGACATACAGATTCTTTCCAACACGATTTTAAAGTTTGTGCTGTTAGTCACTAACAAACACCTTCAATGTAATTATCTTCAAAGGATGACTTTACACAGAAAATTGAGGATCAAACAAAAGACGACCAGACGTTACAAAACAAGCTTCTCCCATGTTGTTGTTTGTCTTTCGGCTTTTCCTGTTAAGGGGTCACCACAACAGAACTCTGGTCTGCTAATGATTGGCAGTATATTTTTATGAAACGCCGAGGTGCCAGCTCGACGCTCAACCTTCAACGAAGGCACACCCATTTACGCAAGCGTGTCTTTCGAACGCTATCCAACCGCGGGGAGGACATGCAGACTCCACAAAGAAGGCACTCCCAAGCCCAGCCGAGAATCGAACGGGAGAACCTCTTGCTGTGAGGTAAGAACGCTACCGCCGTACCACCGCTGCATCCCAAAACAAGATTCTGCCATACTGCTCTAAAAACTGAAAAGCCATAAATTAATTATATCGCATTTTGAACATATCACAAAATGCTGAAATTATGACTAAAACTGCAATCAAATGTGAAACAAATTCACTTTAATGAAACCACACACCATATAAATTCTGAAACTACAATGCTTCTGTTGCAATTTCAATAACAGCGATTAAAAAGTGTTGCGTGTATACAATATAGAAAACATACAACTAAGGCAGCGAATTAAAATTACTAGCTACTGTTCAAAGAATTCTTATGTTGTGTACTTTCATAACCAGTACAAGTAAACACGAAGGGTGACAAACATACATAAACCACTGTCCTGCGAGGGGCAGATGGAAAACCCTGTGTAATCTCACATCCAAAACTACTTTATAACAACTACAAGGCTGCAGCATTTTAGGAGAAGAGGGAATTTCCCCTCTCTGATAATATCTTACTTTATTCTTATGGGTTTAAGGAATAGCTGTCCTCTCAATACCCTTTTACTTCCCTGTTGTTACTTTTAATGTTGGCATATGTCAAAGTTTGATAAAAACAACTTTCTGGCTTTTCGACTTTGAAGTCACACTTACTGGACTTGCCATATTCTTTCAAACTCCATGCTCTAGAGTACTGGCCTCCATTTACATGTAAGGTTCGAGCTAAAGAATCAAATTATATTTTTAAAAGTTCATTTCAATAGTGCTACCATAACACCACCACCAACTAAGCTATACTTAACTAATTATGTCCTCACTAGCCAAGACACCTGTGAAACCAGCTGCTAAATCACAGCATAATATTACTACCTAAAAAGTGTTTCATGCCAACCAGTAACTTCAGAATAAAAATCCAAAGCTGTAAGCATCTTGCAGCACCACCACTTACTTAAGGCAAGTCTGTACATTTTACAATTATGCATAATACTGTCCCCAATAACTTAATGCAGTCCTAAATAAGCTCTTATTTAGGCATACAGACCACATAGCCTACCCAGTCTTTAAATATAGATATAGATTATTTTCACTGCTGTGTTATGCACACCTCTCAACCTTGTAGGGCAAGAAATCTGGACATAACCAAAATAATAGGGGGACAAAAGACCGACAATTAGATCCTTTACAAACCAGGTTAGTCCCACTAGGCAAGTGGGCTCTTTTTAGGCGAGACCCAAGGTGGTATTTCTACTAATAAGTTTATAGGTAAGTACTACACTAACTGCCTTTGTAGGCCATTTTAAGCCTAGCCAATGTCCCTTTCTGGGCTCAAAATAACCTATCCAGTTTAGTTACAGATTGTCCTTACCCATCCCAAGGTCAATAATAACAAATTACCCCCAACAAGAAAAACTGGGATTATATCATAGATAATCTGAGGGGGACCCACACATGGGATAAAGCATTTAGGAGCTGCCTCTGTCCATACAGGGGGCAGTCCTGGAGTAAATGTTCCATATCCCATCCACAGACCTAAGTTGCGCTTAAAACAAAGTTCATCCGTGTCCATTTTCATGTGGATGGGGAGTCTGTTTTACAGCGGCGTATCCCCTGTGAGATATACTTGTGCCTCCAAACTGTTCTGTTGATATTGCAGAAGCGGTTTAGAGCCATAGACTGAATATTTCTGATGTTATCTGACTTGCTGATGTGCAGTACATCCATCAGTGAGGAGTCTGAAGGTGCCTTGTACATCAGACACAAGTCACCTCTTAGTAGTGTGTAGGATACAGAGTACAGTGACAGGGCTTTAAGTCAGTCCATGTAGAACATGTCGTTTAGATCTTGTAACCTTTTAGTAAAGGTATCTCTGCGGACATTCCAGTTGTTACATGTATCTAGACAGATGCATGCTAAAGGGGCCATTATATTCAATAACTGGTCTGATTAGGAGCGAGTAAAGGGGGGGCAATGACATCCCTAGATTTAGACACTCTCCCTTTGTTTATAAGCTATGCAATGCAGAATGCCTTTCTTATGACAACAGACAAATGTTGGTCAAAAATTAGGCCACTAGCCACAAAAGTTCCCAAATCCTGATCAACTGGGTCAACTCTTAGGACCATACTGTCAAAGTGGTAGTTCCCCAGGGTAAATGACTTCTCAAAGGATACAACCATACATTTTATCATTTAGGTTTCACTCCATGAATTTGGCACCAATGATTTATTTGAGACAATCCATCCTGCAGGGTGGCTAAGTTACTTGGTGATTCAATGACTGCTCCTACCTTGAAGTCATCTGCATACTTAGTCAGCCACAGTACTTTGGTATTTGCTCTTACTTCAGAAGAGTAGATGTCAAACAGAAGAGGTCCCAGTGCAGATCTATGGGGGACTCCTCTTGTGACTGGTCTCTTTGTGGAGGTAACTTCCCCTATTTTGATTATCTGCATCCTATCTATGAGCCAGCTGGCAATCCAGCGGATGATCTAGATATAGAGATTTATTCCAAATTTGTTTAGCTCTTCTACTATGCCTGAGTGGGGAACTGTGTCAAAATCTTTGGACAGGTCAAGTTATGCAGTGTGTACCACTCTGCCTTCATCCACTACTTTGGTGACCTTTTTAAAAAAAGTCCACCAAGATGAAGAAGCATGACCTGCTTTTGCCAAGTCCAAACAAAGATGGGCCCAGTGAAAATACTGAAACCAAATAAAGTATAATACATCCGATACACTGAAGTAGGAAAAACAAAACACGTTTATTCATACATTAAGCGCTTTCATCTCAAGAGAGGCTTCATCAGAATACAAACATACCAATTATCCACATTTAAATATAAATTAAGACCAATGACATCACAAAACCTGTAATCATATTATAGGTTCATAGGTTTATACTAGGCTATCTGCCCCAAGGCATTTATAAGCCCAGCCCAATTTTTTGTGGCTTACGCCACCCCTTATATGAAAAAATACTGTGCCCATTAGTTTGTTGTGCCTCTGTCCAGCAGTGACACAGAGATGACTCCCAGGGTAAACCTACGATCTCCCATCCACAGGTCAAGATTTCTCTTGAACAGAGCCAGCGAGGTGCTCTGCCTCACATGGACCGGGATTTTATTCCACAGCATAGGGAGTCTCTGAGTGATAAATCTATCCCTCCAGCACGTCCTATTTATATCCGTGCTAAGGTTTAAGTCGCTTGCTCTAGTGGTTTTAGTGGATTTGGATTTTTTGAGGTGGAGCATGTCCATTAATTCCGGGTTGGACATGGCCTTGTATGTCAGGCACGTCACCTCTGAGCAGATGGTATGCGACTGAATAGAGCTGGAGTTTCTTCAATCTGGCAGCATATGACAGATTTTGGAGTCCCTTTATCCTTTTGGTGAGGAACTTTTGGGGTCTCTCGCAGATGTTGGGTGAGATACATCCCGAATGGGGCATTGTACTCGATCATTGGTCTGAGAAGTGAAGAGTACAGGGGAACAATGACCTCACTAGATCTGGATGTGAATCCCTTCATGATCAGGTGGACAATGTAGAAGGTCTTTCTAACCACTTTAGCAACGTGAGTGTCAAAAGAAAGGCCACTGTCAACCTGGGTCCCCAGGTCCCTGATAACCTCTTCTGTGCTTAGTGGATTGCCACCTATATGGTAGCCTGGGGTTACCTTGTTTTTCCCGAAGGGTATGACTACACATTTTTTGGCGTTTAACTTCAGGCCATGGCTCTGGCACCAGCTATCTGTTTCCGTGAGTCCCTTCTGAAGGATATCCGTGTCTGATGCACTTTCCACTATGGCGCCCAGTTTGCAGTCGTCTGCAAACTTTGTCAGCCAAAGTCCTCCCATGTTGGCCTGTACTTCTGAGAAGTAGATGCCGAACAATAGGGGGCCAAGGACCGAGCCCTGTGGGACACCACTTGTGACCGGCTTGGAGTCTGACATAGCGCCAGCAACTCTACCCTGTGGGTTCTGTCCTTAAGCCAGTTTGCAACCCATCTTGTGACATATGGGTTTACATTTAAGCTGGTAAGTTTTTCTACAATACCCGAGTGGGGCATTGTGTCGAAGGCCTTTGCAAGATCAAGGTAGGCTGTATGGACTGCCTTTCCCTCATCTATGGCCTTGGTGACTGTTTTGAAGAAGTCGACCAAGTTCAAAAGGCATGATCTTCCCTTGACGAAGCCAAACTGGGTCGGTTCCAATGTCTGCAAGTCCCCTATATCTTTGTTTATGATCTCCATTATGATCCTCTCCATAGCTTTGCAGACTAGACTTGTTAAGCTTATGGGGCGGTAATTACCAGGGTCCGTAGAGGCACCGCCTTTGTGGAGTGGGACCACAGTTGCCGTACGCCACTCCTTGGGCACGTATCCTGTGGTAAGGCTGAGATTAAACAGCTGCCTTATGTGCGGGTTTAATTCCTCATTTAGCTCGTGTAGCACACAGCCGGGGACACCATCCGGTCCCATTGATGCTGTGTTTTTAGCTTTAGAGAGCAGCTTTCACCTGCACATTTGAGATGTCTGGTAGGCTACACTCCGCTGGGATAGTTATCTCTCCTTTAGGGGAGAGGGGTGAAGTTTGCACTGAACCTGTCTGCCAGTATGTTGGCAATGTCTGTGGGTTCAGTGATTTTTGTATCATTTTGGACTAATTCTGAGCATATCTGGGAGTTTCCACCCAGGTTCCTAACATAGCTGAAAAAGGCCTTATGATTGTCCTTTGAATCCATGGCAATTTTTCTCTCAAAATTGGCCTTAGTTGATTTTATGAGTGCTCGTATTTTTTTACTAATAATGATCAGGGGTGACTTCCCTTTTATGGATTTTGTTCTATCATGTAATAGCTTTCTCCTCTTATTGTAAAGTTTGTTAATGGCTGGGGTCCACCAGACTGGACGTTTGCCCTTTGTGGAAAGAGTCTTGGTTTTATTTGGGATTGCCTGATCCATGCAGTCCTGGAGGTGTTCATAGAAGGCATTTGTAAAGAAACAAGATTAAAGTTTAACAAATTAAAGAAACAAAGTCCTGCTAAAAATGCCATAAGGCTATTTGATTAATTCTTAATATACATAAACACTGATAATTAAAAACAACAGTGTTATCTAAAAAATATTTTAAAATGACATTCTATAACCTATTGGCTCTTTCTAATAACATAGGGACTATTGACACACTGTCATTCAAACCTGGTGATAACATAGCAGCTAATCTTAGCTGCCACTGAGTCTCCTTTTTTAATAAATTTTTCCAGTCACCCCCTCTTGGATTAATCTTTACAATATCTAGAATCCCAAACAGAAATGTATCAAAATCTACACAAGTTGCTGCATGTTTATAAAGGGCATTTGTTAATTATTTGTTTCTCATATCATTTAGATGTTCATATATCCTATTTTTCAACATACGTTTGTTTTTTCCCACGTAAAAGTGCCCATTTATTTTACACAATGCCAAATACACCACTCCCAAGGTGCTACAATTTCCCTTTTAAAAAAAATACCCTACTCTTAATGTTGTTGTTTAAAACCAAACTATTCTGCTTATTGATATATGAACAACAGGAACGCATACCACAAGCCTGTGTACCTTGTTTAACCGCCATTTCGTTTTCTATTCTTTTTTCCAACAATTGTGTCATGTTAAGCCCCACTTTATTTAAAAACCTAGGTCTTTCCCCCAATTTTTTAAAAATCTCCTGATTAGTCCTAAATATATTCCAATTTCTTTCCAGTGCTTTTCTAACCTTGTATGTGTTCACATTATACTGCAAAATACAAGCCTTACTAAAATTATTCTGTGTATGCTTAATCTGTATATTCTGATCATCTGGTACCAAATTTGAACTGGCCTCTAAAAGTGGTTTGTATTTGCTCCCCCATTTGTCATAAACCATCTGATTTAATAAGTCCACCGGGTAACCCCTTTCTTGAAACATGTTAAAGATGTTAAATTCTTTAGCTAATTCTTCTTTGCATGAAGTCATACGAGCTACTCTAATGGCCTGCCCTTTCACAATGCTCTTCTTTTGCCCTAAAGGGTGATTACTTTTAAAATGCAGACAGGCATTGCAAAAAGTATTCTTCCTATATACTTGGGACTTAAAACTTTCCCCTTCCTTGGTAATAAATGTGTCCGGATAGTTAATCCCCCTTCTTATCATACTGATATGTAAACTCAAGAACTCTCCCACCCTAAAAGTACCAAATTGGCATACATGGGTGAGCATACTGCTCCCATAGGGACACCTCTCACTTGCTGATAATATTCACCCTCAAACCAAAGGAAATTATTATCTAACACGATACCTATCAATTCACAAATTATGTTAACCATATCACCTTCCAACCCTGATGTTTGAAATAGAACCTGTTCAAAAAGAGCTAGACCCTTTTCCTTAGGAATACTTGTGAACAGGTCCTTAACATCTATAGTCAGGAAAATAACCTCACTGGTCTATAATTCTTGCCTTATACATTCCAAAAATTCCCAGGAATCCTTTAACAAATGTGGGGTCCTATCCACTACATGCTGTACACAGGAATCAATAAACACTGCTAATGGATAAATTTTGGAACCTCTTGCAGCCACAATGGGTCTAAATGGAGGTTTGTTAATATTATTATGTATCTTAGGTATTCCAACGAATACCGGTACAACAAGATCCCTTCTGTAAATAAATTCATATGTATCCACATCAATCCTTCCATCCAATAAATATTCCTGTAAATAGGAATCAATCCTGGAATATGCAATATTAATCTGGTTCCTGGATATCCCAATATATGTATTGTCATCAAAGAGCAAATTTTGCATTTCATTAGAATAATCCAAACTACAAAACAATACCACCCCACCCCTTTATCCGGAGCCATAACAACTTAAGTCCTTGTCTTTTCTTAAATCCATTAAAAGTTCATACTCTCCTTTGGTCAAGTTCCACTTATTTACACCCCTATGGTCCACAAAAATACTGTAAATATCCTCTGTTACCAACCTTTCATATGTCTCAACCAAGGGGTTTAAAGTTGGATTATATAAACTTCTCTTCTTCAGTAGGGAATAATTACTATCATTGGGAGTATTATTGTTTTCTTTATTCTCCATAATAATGTCTAAATTTAATTTCCTTGTATAAAACTTTAAAGCCATAATGTTGTCAACCAAATCTCCTTTAGTAGAAGGAATAAATTTGATACCTTTTGAAAAAAGTTTAAAATAATCTTCAGTAATCACCCTATCTGAATAGTTGCAAATAGTGAAACCTTCCCACTAATTAACAATGTTGTCCCCACAGTATATTGTGTCCGTTAACGGTTCCATTACTAATGCATGTTCCTCCTGAGTGGGTAATAATTCCTGCTGTATTCCCCTGTCTCCGTGTAATACTGTGCCAGTCTCTCCGAGTGCCTGACCACTGGAAAATCCTCATCACCTTCATTCACAGATTCATTAGCCACATCCCATCTTTCATGGTTTCTAACATCACTATATCTAGGGGACATGTGACCACCCCCTTCCCTAACATAATTATATTCAGAAGGTCTATACACGTTCCCACCAACTATGTTAAGTCCACTAATCTTACCTGTTTTAATGATGTAAACCTGCTTATTCTGTTAACATTTCTGGTCCCTTTCTATTTTGTGTTTTTTCTTTTGAAAAATGTTGTAACACCTTTTATCCACCTTATCTAACATCTTAAAATACAAAGCACTATAATGTGAAAACAATAAATCATTCTTGATTTTTTTATCCAATTCCTGCACTTCTATCAAAACCTGTTCCTTTTGCTTTTCATAATACAAGATGTTTTTTTTTAATCAATCCCAAACCAATTTAATCAAAATATTGTATAAAATCAGTATATAAAATGCCAAAAGGAAACTTGTAAAGTCTTAAACCTTGTGGCACAATCCTTAACGAAAGACAATGGTTGAAATATGCTATGTCCATTTCTGTTGTCTTAAATTTGAACAGTCTCTTTTCCATAAGATATATCAAATCTCTTAATGAAGCAGTATTCCGCATTGAGTCCCTCGCCCCACTCTTATTAAAAAGTTGTCTGGGGCTCTCATGGTTGGAAAATGAATACTTCTTAGAAAAAACATAAGTCAAATTTACTGTTGGCATCAACGTGACAAGACACCCTTCCAATAACTAAACGTGCACCAACCTGTGATGGGCCCAGTGTTTATAGGTTCCTTATGTCATGACTGATTAATTCCATGATAAGTTTTTCCATGGCTTTGCATAACAGGCTGGTCAGACTTATGGGTCTGTAATTGCCTACGTCTGTGGAAGGTCCCCCTTTAAGCAGGGGAATGACTGTAGCTGTTCTCCATTCACTTGGTACAAAAGTTGTATGGAGACTGAATAGCGTTAGGGGTGTGGATAAATCACACCATGCTATTTAAGATGCTTCTAGAGATATTGTCAGGACCCACTAATGCAGTATGTTTAGCTTTTGACAGCACTTTTAGAACTTGGTCTTTTGTGAGGAGGTGAGCCAATTTCAGGTATATTTTGAGGGACAGACAAAAGGGAAACGGGTAAATTTACAGGCTAGTAGATTTGCTGTTACCGTTGGCCCCAGTACAGGTAACATCATTTACAATCAGTTCAGCTCACTGCTGCATTATGTCTTTAGAGACTTCAAACATAACTAAAAAATGCTTTGTGATGGTCTTTGGTTAACTATTTTAGCCTTAAAACCTGGCTTTTATTGATTTTATTAAGCTCCCGACATGTTGGGGCTCCAACATTCAAGAAATTATTTACTTTTGGTCAAAATTCTTTTAATTATAAGAGCTTGTTGATATTATGGTTCCACCACGTAGGTGTGTTTCTGGGTTTGCCCTGCACTTGTTCCTACTGGGTACAGCTACATCATTCATTCAGTTGCTTACATGACAGAATAGCATGATGGTGTACATTTGCATGTATTCAGTGGAATTAATTGGGTTTGGTGAGGACTTGATGCTTGCCAACATATCACTTAGGAGTACAGTTTGTATTAAAAAACTTTCTGAAGGTACTGTGGGTGGAAAGAATCTCTGGTTGCAGTTTTATTTCAAAAGGAGAACGCTTTATGGATACATTTTGCTAAAAGGAGAAATTTGGCCGCATCAGGAAACTTCCAAAATTGTTTTTGATGTGCCCTTAGATTTTTTACATCCACCTGTGACTCCACCAATTCTAGTAGATGGAACCTCTGTTTAGCATTTCATCCAAAGGATGACGTAGTCAAGAGTGCAGCTCTACCATAATGCTGTACTGAATTGTCACCATTTGTCAGCAATCTAATCTGGGAATCAAGGGCAGGTTCTGAATGACATGCAGTCCGAAACTCTGCCATAAGGCATGTACTTGCGTCCTCAAAGGTTTGCTACAAAATCACAAATGTTATGAGGAACAAACCATCAGGCAATAATCTGGATATTACAGGTATAATGTGTTTTTCAAGTTTAAAATTTGTGCCTTTGAAAAAATACGCTGCCGTCCTTCTGAACTAAATGAATTTTGCTTTCCTATTAACTTTACTAGTTAAGAAAATCACAAACTTTTGACGCCCTTATACAACTAATATTCTGCCCCTAAGACAATTTTCACTTGATTTGAAAGTGAAGAGACATCAACAAGAATACGCTTACTTATTGGTACAACAATGGGACAACCTATCAACTTAAGCAGAAAGCACAACAGCAAAGTGGTGAAAGGTCAGAAAACGTACACGATACAGGAAACTATATTTAACAACTATAACATTTCATTTTAGAGCCGCCAAGTTATGCTCCATACAATTGGAGAAGCAAGACATTACTAATCAAATTTCAGAGAATGAGATCCATGTACTACAATCAGACTTCCCATTTTTGTTTGATAACATATCGGACAGTATCAGCCTGCAGAACACACTTCAGTCAGCTTAAGTTCTAATATTCACTCTGAGAAAGCGCCTAAATACAACTAAACAGCAGACAAATGGAATGCGCTTAAGTACATTACCACCGAGGCCCAATGACAGAATAAGCCATTTAAAATACAGTGACTGTATTTCCAAATCATTTTATTAGTTCTATTAAAAAGCTGCTTACTCCTTAGTCCATGGCTTGGCAGCGATCATCTCCTGCTGCTGTTTCTTATCGTACTTGTAAATTTCATCAATACTCTGCACCTCCTGGAAGTTATTGGCGAGCTCCCATGTTTTCTGGGCCATGCTAGCACTAGCCATCCCGGCGTAACTCACCCCACGAAGGTTGTGGGGGCAATCTGTTCTCTTGTATGCAACAATAAAAAGAGGATTAAATCCAAGTACGTAGTCCTGTTCAGGGGCACTGTCCGTTAACAAGCGAACTCACTTCCTTTTTAAATGAGTAACTAACAACTTCAGTGTCAAACCAGCCTTGAAACAACAATCCCACAAGCACTATGAATTTACAAGGATACGCGTACAGCAGCAATACAAACTGGAATAAAATGCAAAAATTTAATATTGAGTTGTACACCGCGGTATGACACTGCAAACAGCAGTTCGCTGCCAGCAACTGTACCCTAACACTTTGTGTTTTTAGTAATATATTACAATGGTATGGTCCTTTTCTCACTCGGAATACGTATGAAGCCACGGCTTGAGTTAAGTGATTGTGATGCCTGACATAACAAGTGGAGCGACCCCTAGAGATGAAAATGCGTAGTCTGAAATTTGTCGCGTGTAGGGTTCGTTAATGGCATAGCAGGTGTATAGTTACTTAATTATTTGCCTTTGGTTGTTATGAAGGTATGACTGGGCCATGCAAGATCCCTTTTTAGTGGAGGCAGTGAGGGAAAAGCTAGAAAAACATATTTAGTGAAAGAAAAATATACAGAGAGGTTATATGTATTAGGAGCTTTGCTAGTAAAAACAATATTTGAATTACAATCATAACATTCGATATAGACAAAGTACAGTTATGTAAGTTGAATTTATCATAACAGTAGATGTTCATATTATCACTGCTACAATAGCCTTTGCTCTATGAGTTATATCCTGACAAGTGGCCAGTTTCTAAAGCCTTAGGGCATTTTCCCCCTACACCCAAACTGTCAGGCAGCTGGAGTTGAGCTAACTAAAAGACAAGTTTGGACACAAGGCCCTTCAGAGCTTTCCTGCTAGCAGAGTGAAGGAGGTTGAGCCCTTAAAGGACTATGCTAGGAACAGTAAAGCATAAATGTCCACACCATGTCACAACACACACACAACAAACGGGATGGAGAGAGGGAGCAGCTACTGATCATTAGAACATCTGCTGTTTGATAAGTTCAACTTACCACACCTGTATTATGTGCACCATATTGATCACCACTGCAGAAGCCTTAGCTATATGGGTAGATTACAAAACTAACTACATATGGGAAGTGCAAGAAGAAGAGTTCAGAAACCCCTGGAGAATGGCCCTAAAAAGACTGATAGGGACCTAGAAAAGCAATCAGTTTTAGTGCTTTGTAAAAGACTATGCACAGTACATACAGAGGACCATGTAGCAGCTTCTAGAATTGAACTCTTTCCAAAAAGCCATAGATTATGCCAAAGCCTTGGTAGAGAGGGCCTTGACCCAGCATGGAATAGATTTGTTCTGGTGAGTATAACAAATGGTAACAGCCTTACACAACCATTTGGAATGGTCTGTTTTGACACAGGCTGTCCCTCCATCTTACCTTCACAAGAAATAAACAATTGATCTGAAAGATTTAGTCCTGCAAGACAATGACTGAGTGGTCTGTGGACATCCAGGGGAGATGGATAGTTTAGCTTAAAGAAAACTTGGATACCACTTGAATCACAAAAGAATGATTAGTTTTCAAAGAAACATTGTTCCTATAGAAAATGAGGTAGGGGTGACTCACCATAAGAGCTTGCAACTCAGATACCCTTCTTGCAGAGCTCAGAGCAATCAGTAAAAATGTTTTCCAGATTAAAAACCTCAAGTCAACCAGATTAGCTGGAATAAGTGTTAGCTTCTCTAACACAAATTAAGATTCCAAGGAGAGGCCACTTGTTTACTTGGAGACCTCTTATGCAAAACCCCTTTCAAAAACATTTTGACACATGACTGCCTTGAAAGAACAGGATCTATGGGCAGACATGCTGAAATGCCCAAAAATGAACCCTGACAGAAGAATAAGAAAGACTATAGGATAGTAATTCACACAAATATTGTAAAACCAGGAAAGAACTAGCCTTGACTGGATGCTGGTTATGTTGCTAGCACTAACTAGAACATCTTTTCCATTTGCTAAAATATGATTTTCTAGTAGCAGGCTTTCTTGCTTGCATCAGCTGCTGCTGCATTTCCTCAGTAAACAGATTCCTAAATGGAATTAAGGCCCTACCATCCAGGCAATCAACTGAAAATGATTGATGTTGGAGTGTATTAAACACCCCTGTTCTTGTGTGAGTAGATCCAGTCTTTGAGGAAGTTTGTGGTAATTGTCCCTGACCATTTCTGGAAGAAGGGAGCATCACAGTTGCCTAGGCCAGAAAGGAATCAGCACAATGATCTTGGGGGATTCCTTCTGAATCTTCAGAAGAACCTAGATATTGGTGGAAGAGGTGGGAAAGCACACAAGAACATTCCTGTCCAAAGAAAAGAAAATGCATCTGTCTGTCAGGCCTTCTTACACAGAGTCTTGGAACAACATCTTGAAAGTTGATTGTTCAAAGAGGAGGCAAAAGGGGTTTACTTAAGGAACTCCCCACAGACATATCAAATGTTGGAAAACTCCCTGATCTAGTTTCTGCTCAGCTTATCTGCCACACAGTTTTGCTCTGACACAGTGTAGGATGCCTGCAGAGTGTGACTGTGCTGTGAAGCTACATCCCAAGCTAACATGGCTAGCCTGCAAAGGGGGGTATGGCCTAGTTTACCCTTGCTTGTTGATGTACCACCTGACTGTGGTATTGTCAGAAGCCACTTGAAGAGGTACTGGGGCCCAAAGATGGTTCAGAGAGTTGAGTGCCTTGCTCACAACAAGCATCTCCCAGATATTTATGTGCTTGCATCTGTCCTTGGTGTCCCACACCACTTGCAATTTTATTCCACCTGAAACTGTTCTGCAAACAAAGTCTAAAGCACCTGTGGAGAAAGACTGTTCTGGAGCAAGGAGGGGGGAAGGGAGACCTGGATTTAAGGATATCTGTTGTCTCAACCAAAATATTTCTCTTCTGGCAAACCCCAGCACTGGGATTTGAAAAGATAAAGAGTATGGATGGTGGGACCAAAGAGATTTCAGATACCACTGTATTTTTCTCATGTGGAATCCTGCCATGGATATCTTGAGAATCAGAGATACTATGAGGCACTACATCCTGCGGTATTCCCTTGCAGCAACCAAAGTCTGATTGGAAACCTTAGACACAGAACTAAAGATCTATTTTTTTCTTGTGGAAGAAAATCTATTTTAACTGAGGTGACTAGTTGACATCCCAAGAACATAATCTGTTTGAGGGAGTCAAGAAAGACTTTTGAATCTTCTTTTGAAATTTCATCTTTTATAAGATCTCTCACCCAAGAGAGATTCCTGACACTTTGAAAAAGACTCTGCAAAGTTAAGTAAGTTGTCTAAATATTTGAAAAAATGGATACCATGTAGCATGCAATGAGCTATAACTGGAGCTAGACGCTTTGTGAACACTCTTGGTGCAGTGGATACTCCACATGGTAATGTAGAGAACTGATAATGTCATCCAGACACAGAAAACCTTAAGAAGTGTCTGAAGTCTGGATGAAAAGGTATGTAATTATGAGCACATTTTAAGTCTAATGTTATCAGGAAAAAGGAAGAAGAGGTAACAGGTTGTAACGTGACATAATTTTGAATTAGGACACTGTCACAAACAGGTTTAGAATCCAGAACTGGTCTCCAAGCATTTTCTTTCTTTGGCAGTAAGAACATCCTTTAGTAATAACCCTTCCCACATGGGAAGGAGAAACTGGTTCTATCACTCCTTGGGACAGCATGTAATGAAGAACAGGAGGAAACAAAATAGTGCAATTTGGAGGATGAGAAATTACCCCTGGAAAGGAGGAAGTTCCTCCAACTGCCATCTGTAACCATGACAAATGATATTCAGAACCCATTTGTCTGAAGCAATCTATTGCCAAAGAGAAAAATGGAGATTAAGACTTTCTGGAAGAAAAAATGGGGTTGATTGGAGTTGATCACAAGGTCTCAACAACAGTCATTCAGACATATTTGACTGCCTTGGTTTTGGGAGGTTAGAGACTTTTTAACTCCCTTGCCATTTCTTCTTAAACATATGTTTAGTTGAGTTCTGTTGAGACCATTTATTCTGTAGTCTGCCAAAATTGCTGGAGGAGAAAGAAAATCCCTTGGGTAAAATGGAAAAGAAGTGCTGAAAAAGCTTAGAGATTGCCTGGATCAGCTTGCCCCTTTTGCCACACTTTTTGATCACTTCTACAGAATAGGGGACAAATACTAAATTTCTATCCAAGGGAAGATTTAAAATCTCATTTTTAGTATCATCTGGAAGGTCCTGACAATGCAGCCACACAAACCTCCTTAAAACAGTACCCGTCACCATAGCCCTGGAAGAAGTATCAACAGAGTCATACATACATTTCAAACTGCACAAAAGAAGAATTAAGTTATTAAAAGCAGATTTTTCATCATATGAATAAACTGCAGACCAGACATTCTCTCATACTTTCACAATTTGTCAGAACAAACTTTAATACATGAGCCTGACAATTCAGAAATTTGAAAACCAAAAAATGCAGAAGCATACACTTTTTCTCATGCCTATTTATACATTTCCAATCCTTATTAGAAAGAGTAGGATGGGGATTTACTAAGAGCTTAGCAGTAGTGATATCAACTAAGGTTATAGCTGATGGGTCATGCTTGGTATAGTGTATAACAATTTCAAAAGACTACAGAACTTTATACATCCTATCTGCTTTTTTTAGGTGCAGCTGGCTGACAAACAGGAAAATTGCAGGTAGTAACATACACATTCTCTAAACCTGGGAGAACAGGTGGGATAGGTGCAGGTTATGGAAAAGCCTCCTGTAACAACTTATAGTATTTTCTAAGTGACTGAGAAACATCAGTATTCTCCAACTAAAAAAACACTAGCACATTCCAGCAATAGTCTCAGAGAAAGAGAACCATCCCACATGCGCAATAAGAAACCAAGCTCTCATCTGGGCCTGAGTAAGAAATCTGAGGAAAAAAACCCTGCATCTTCCTGTTCAGATTCAGAATCTTGAATCTCTTCAGGAAAAAGGAATCCATCCATCTTTTACCAAAAACTACTTTACAAGAAGGATAACTAGCCTGAATTAAACTCTGAGCCCTGAGACAGAGCCAATACACTACTCCTATCTAAAGAAAATTAGGAGGAGTCAATACTTGCTTGGTTTCTGTTTCCTTTTTAACAGGAAAAATAGGGTCAATCGTGTTATTAATGACAGCAGTTGCTCCCCCAGGGATGAGCACAGCATTCTGACACAACACAGAAACCTTCCCTGTTCCCTCTCCCAGGACTAACAACAGTAGCTCTTCCTTGCCTGCTGAGGGACTGAGGGGACTCCAACAGTTGCAGAGAACATAGCTCACCCATGGACCATAGTGGCTGTAAGTGCTGCACCAGAAGGATCCAGAGAAAAAGAGAGTGGTCTGAGGTACAACAAATGGCCACAGCAGAGTCACCCACCTGTGGCTGAGACAAATTGCTAGCCTGGTGTGGTGGCAAAGACTGTTTGCTTAACTTTTCCTTTCTGTGGCTAGAAGAAGGACCGAATGTGGGACCAGTAGTCTGTAGCAAACAAAATGTTCCCCTGCACGTAAGGAACTGCACGGCTCTCCGTAGATAGCTACAAGAAACAAAAATGAGCCAGCAGCAAGTAGACTTGTACACTGAAGAAGGCTAGGTTTTTAACCATTGCCGAAACCGGTCTGTGTTTTTGGATGCCATTATGCTGTTTGGGTAGTTTTTATTAAACTACTCTTATTCTTAATCAGTCTACTTGCTGCTGGCTCATTTTTGTTTCTTCTACCAGTAGTCTGTTCCATAGTCAAGCCAAACATGGTGCCTCTTTTCCTGGGAAGACAAGCAGCAAATGCTGGTAAAAACTACCAGTCCACAAAAGTTACTTTTTTTTACAGAAAAACAATAAACAACACGTTCAAACACTATGCCCGCCACACCAATGAAAAATAAACACAATTTTTCCACAGAAAATATGTTTTCAGTTAGTTAACACTACTTTTGAACTGACAGAAAAAACAAGTGCCCCATTTAAAAGTATTTTATAGTCTCAAGACAGTCCATTAAAACACAACATGCTTAAATTTAAAATAACTTTCCTGAAGCGGAAAGGAATAAAATATAAGTAAATAAAGAAAATGGAAGTTTTTCCCCAAAGTGAACTTATCTGCCCAGTAAAGGAAAGCAGAAGCTGACCACCATCTCATCTCAAGCTGCCTGACAGTTAGGGTACATGGAAGATGCCCTGAAGCTTTGGAAGCTGGCTGAACATTAACCCATATAGCTAAGGCTACTGCAACAATGATCAATATGCTGAACATCCTATTAATATATAAAAAGTAGTCTCAACAGAAGCAGCAGTACACAGCAAAGTAAACATCAGCAAAAGACAAATACATGAACTGTGACTTGTAAGGTTGCCACCTTTTACAAATGCCCAAGGTGGGAAATTTATATGGAAACTTAAGATTCTGGAAGACAAGCCATACCCATTAACAGCACAAAAGATTATATTTCAATTTTTGACAAATTAAAAGCTCACTGTCATGGAATTTGAGTTGTTTATGTAGTTTCACTTAATATTAAGGAGTTTATGTGCAAAAAATATA
Source organism: Protopterus annectens (assembly GCF_019279795.1). NCBI lineage: Eukaryota > Metazoa > Chordata > Ceratodontiformes > Protopteridae > Protopterus > Protopterus annectens. The sequence continues at coordinate 1,013,711,685 of NC_056732.1, read as the reverse complement.
ATTTATGCAACCATTAGAGGAAAATCAAGAAATATTTTTGTTCTAAAATCTCAGTATATTTATTTTTCATGCTTTTTCACAAGACACAATCACCCAAAAAGGGACTATCCTGTGCAAAGAAGAGTAGGCGGTAACCCTATGTGACAATGAAATAACATAAGGAGGCAAAATTAAACAAATGTGTCTCACCAGTTGCAGTAATACTTTCAAAAGAAATAGCAACTAAGACAGACAGGGTAGTAAAGCAGTCACATAAGGAAGAAGCTGCATGAAGAAATACCAGCATGAGTATTTGTTGGGATGGGGTGAAAAAATCCACTATAACAAGGATGGTAAGCAATAAGTAATGAGGAAAGACCAAGATAAGTAGTTGGATAGATACTATAGCTGAATTACAAATGTAATTAAAATGAAAGTGAAGTAATATGGCCCAGGTGTGTAAACTGTAGCAGTTATTAAGGAAGCAAAATTAAAAAAGGTACATCAGTGAAAGAGAAATAACTAAGGTAAGCATGTTATGGCAGAGTGGGAGCAGGTGTACAAGAAAAGAAAGAGATCAAGAGTTAATATTGATAGGGACTGCCAAGATGGCTACACATTGACTCATAGCTTAATTCTAGCTCTCCCAGTGTAAAAGCAGAAACTCAGCAGAGAAGGCCAGTGGACATTTAGTTTCTGGGTAAATGTCAGTAACTGGCTAGTAAGAACACTGCCTAAATGGCAAGAAAAAAAGAAATATGGAGGACCAGAAAAAATCATCTACAAGGTGAGGAATAAAGACTGAATGGTAAATGTACTGCAGATGTTCAACAAAAAGCTTTCCAAGCTCCAGACATGACTTTCAGTAACTTAGAGGAAAGCATAAGACAACTGCACATAGACCTGGTTAAAATAAATGAAACACTGATGGAGTATATCAACTCAAAACAACAAAAGGCTGGAAACAATGGAAGACGCTTTAAACGAATATATAGATGAGGTGATAAAACTGCAAAAATCAGAGGATGAAATAAAGAAAAGTCTGGCTGAATATGAGACTGCTTAAGAAGAGATTTTTCAAAAAAATAATAAAACTACAGGACAGTGCAGGTAGGAAAAACCCAAGATTTTCAGCTATATTAGAGAAACTAGAAGGAACAAACTGCATTAATTTTATAAATGCACAAATAAGCAACTGGACTAGTATACCACAGCATGAGTTGGTAATTGAAAGGGCACATCATGTGTATGCTTAAACCTGGCTATGAGAAAGCAACCTAGACCTTTAATAGTAAAGATGCAATCCTAAAAGCAGAAGGAGTTGATTCTGACAAAACTGTGGCAGAAAGACAAAGTACTGAAAGTGGGAGACAGCAGAGTGTTTGTGGAAAATGCTTACTCACTGTGCACCATGCAGGAGAAGAGTAGATTTATTCCACTATTCAGGGAATGTTGACAAGTAGGCATGAAATTCAAACTGCTGTACCTAACTATCTTCAAAATATTCTTTCCTAGAGGGGAAAAAATCATTTTTGATTAAGTGCATGCTAAGGAAGAAATACTGAAGTTTGTCCAACAAAAAGTGAGCTGTGAAACAGAAGTAGATTCTGCTTCTTGTTCTTCAGTTAATAAAAAACACAGAGAGAGTGTGCCAGTAAAACCTTTTTCAATGTTTCAATGGAAAATGCTGGACAGAAGGAAGGTAGCACAAGAGTTGACTAGAAGAATCAAGAGTACATTGGAAATGAATTATAGGCAGGATATGAGAGATGGAGATGAACAGGAATAAAACCAGTAACTTGGAAATTGAGAAATGTAGGATTAAAAAGCAATACTTATATTTGTGAAATGTGACAGAACAAGAAAATCTGGAAATATTGGACTTTGTTGGACTTGTGGGGAACTCTAAAGCATATGCCCTTCTTCATGTCATTAATGTTCTATAGGATAATTAGGGGAGGTGAAGAGGAAGGAGAAAGTTAACTGTAAGTAAAACATGTTTGTTATTAGTACTATTTATGGTGCATGATGTTCTTTGCATGCTATAAAGTAAAGTTTTCTCAGTTATTTTTAAGTGTAATGGGAATACTATTTTAAACAGGTGCTCCTGTTTTTTTTTTCTTTTTTTTTCTTTCTTCTTTCTCCTTGTTCAGTTTTAAGAAATGTAGGCAGTGCAATTAAAAAAGAAGAAAAGGAAGAAGAAAAGTCTGGTTAAAAGAGCACGACAAAAGAAAAATTAATCGTTTTTTTCCTCATTCCTAGCTTGATGCTTGCTCTAGTTAAGAAGTTTTAAGAGAAAGCAAGCAAATGAAATATTCAGTATTTGAATGCTTTTTTCTAGCAAATTAATGTATGCTTAGTAGTAATTCTGTATTTGGCCATGTCTCCATGGAGATGATATAATAAAGAGAAATTCACTAGGAAACAATGTTCTATGAAAGCATTCAGGCATTTTTCATCTGAGAGAGCTATAAAGATAAGATAAAAAAAACAGACAGCACTTAGTAGAAGCATAGGTTGTACCATGCATCTTAGGATGGATAACATTTATTTTAGGTTAGTTCAAGTATGTGAGTGTGGCTGTCAGTTTGGGACATTTCTTCATCTTAGGAAGGTAAAACATCAAAATTTGAAGATGTACATACTTCTGTCTGCTAGTATTAAGTTATTAGGTTTTACAGGGATGTTGTTTTTTTGTTTTGTTTTTTGTTTGAGGGCTTTCAATAAAACAACAAAAAAGTTTTGTAAGATGTGACATAGGCTTAAATGAATATGGCAAGAAACAACTGTATAAAACTTCAACCTGCCAAACAGTTTATGCATGTAACACAAAAACTGGAACTAGACATTAAAAAAACTGTTATACATAAAAGGTGGCAATAATAACTTTTTAATACAATGCCACTTTCTGTAATGTCTTTAAATTTCAATGGTCTCACAGATTAAAAACAAAAAGAAAGAGTAGTGAACTATATTATAATAAGTAGAGACAAATAGCTATGCTACAGGAGACAAACTTGGAAAGAACTGAACGTATGAAATTGATAAAGAAAGGTTTTCGATTGACTTCCAATATGGCTGCACATTGAGTAACAGCTTAATTCTAGCTCTCCCAGTATGAAAACAGAAACTTTGCAGAGTAAGCCAATGGAACTAGATTTCTGGGTAAATTTTAATAACTGGCTAGTAAGTGTACTGTCTGGATGCCAGGAAGAAAAAAAGAAATGCAGAGGTCCTGAAAGAAAATCAGCTACAGAAGATGACAAAAAACACTGACTGGGAAAGGTACTGTAGCTGTTCAGCAAAAAGCAGTGCAAGCTCCAGACATGATCTGCAGTAACCTAGAGGAAAGTATAAGGCAACTGCACACAGACCAGGCTAAAATAAATAAAACACTGATGGAGTATATCAACTCAAATAATACAAGTCTGGAAAAAATGGAAGAAGCTTTAAACAGATATTCAGATAAGTTGATAAAACTGCAAAACTCAGAGGTCGAAATGAAGAAAAGCTTGGATGAATATGAGACTGCACAAGAAAAGATGTTTGAAAAAATTAATGGAATAAGATGACAGAGCACATAGGGAAAATCTGAGATTTTCTGCTGTACCAGAGAAGCTGGAAGGAACAGATAGTATTAATTTTATGAAAGCACAAATAAGCAACTGGATGGACTGGTATTCCACAACAAGAATTTTTAAATGAAAGGGCACATTGTGTGTATGTTCCAAACCTGGCTATGGGAAAACAACCTAGACCTTTAATAGTAAAGATGCAATCTTACCAGCAGAAGGAGTTTATTCTGACAAAAATGTGGCAGAAGGACAAAGTACTAAAGGTGGGAGGCAGCAGAGTGTTTGTGGAGAATGACTACTCATTGTACGTCAGGCAGAAGAAGAGTAAATTTATTCCATTATTCAGGGAATGTCTAGAAGCAGGCATGAGATTCAAACTGCTGTACCAAGCTATCTTCAAAATATTTTTCCCTGGGGGAACAAAATAATTTTTGATGAAGTACGCACTAAGGAAGAAATACAAGTTTGTCCAACAAAAAGTGAGCTGTAAAACAGAAAGATATTCTGCTTCTTGTTCTTCTGGTAATAAAGACCACAGACAGACTGTACCAGTGAAACCTTTTCCAGTGTTTCAATGGAAATGCTTGGGAGAGGGGAAAAAAGCACAAGAGTTGACTAGAAGAATCCAGAGTATGTTGGGGAAAAAAGAAGAGACAGGGTTTGGGAGATGAACAGGAATAGAACAAGAAAATCTGGAAATATTGGAGGTTTCTTGGATTTTTTTAAACTTGTAGGGAACTCTAAAGCATATGCCCTACTTCAAGTCATTAATGTTTGGAGAATAAAATCAATAACTTGGAAAATTACAAATGTAGGTTTGCAAAGCAATAATTATATTTGTAAAACATGATAAAACAAGAAAATCTGGAAGTATTGGACCTTTCTGGACTTTGTTAAACTTGTAGGGGACTCTAAAGCATATTCTCTACTTCATGTCATTAATGTTCAGAAAAATACTCAAGAGAGCGAAGAGGATGGAGAAAGTTAACTGTAAGTAAAACATTTTTTTCTTAATAGTGCGATTTAAATGCATGGTTTTCTTTGTGTGTTATAAAGTAAGGGTTTTTTCAGTTATTTTTAGATGAACTGGGGATACTAATGTAAATAGGTGCTTCTGTTTTTTTCTTCTTTCTTCTTGTCCAGTTTTAAGAAATGTAGGCACTGCCATATAAAACGTCTGTTTAAAACAACATGACAAAAGAAAAATAGTGTGCTTTTTCTCATTCTTGCATAGGGGAATGACTGGGTTAAGGCCATTAGCTTAATCTAGTAATGAGTTTTAAGAGAAAGCAAGTAAACATGCAAAACAATATTCAATATTATAAGGCTTTTTGTCTACTAAACAGTTTTGTGTCTGGTTCTCATGTCTCTAGCAGACAATCTGATAAAGAGAAATGGCTTGGAGAAAATGTTTTCTGAAAGCAATCAAGCATTTTCCCAGCTGAGAGAGCTATAAAGATAAGGCAAAACCAGATAGCACTTAATAGAACCACAGGCTGTACTATGTGTCTTAGCATGGGTAAACTTTTTTCTAGGTTAGTTTGAGTGTGTGTGTGTGTGTGTGTGTGTGTGTGTGTGTGTGTGTGTGTGTGTGTGTGTGTGTGTGTGTGTGTATGTGTGTGTATGGCTGTCAGTCTGCAACATATATTACTATTAGGAGGGTAAATATTCAGTATTTGAATATATACATAGTTTTGTGTGTTATTAAGTTAATAAGTTTTAGGGGGCATTGGGTGTGTGTGGTTTTGTGTGTGTGTGTGTGTGTGTGTATGTGTGTGTGTGTGTGTGTGTGTGTGTGTGTGTGTGTGTGTGTGTCTGTGAATTTTTGTTTGAGGGTTTTTTCAATAAAACAAAAATTTCTGTAAGATGTGACATAGGCTCAAATGGAGATGACAACAAACAACCGTATTAAAGTTTAACCTGCCAAACAGTACGTCCATGTAACACAAAAGCTGGAACTAGGCATTTAACAAAAAAGCTGTTATACATAAAAGGTGGGAATAATAATTTCTCAAGAATATGATGCCTTCTATAATGTCATTAAATGTTAATGGTCTCAGAGATTAATACAAAAAAGACAGAGTTGTGAACTATATTAAAAAATGTAGAGTGCACATACCTGTGCTACCGGAGACACGCCTGGAAAAAAATGAACAAGTAGATTTGATAAAGAAAGGTTTTCAGGATGGTTATTCAGCAGAATATCTGCAGCAAAGGAAGAGAGGAGTACTGGTATTAATTGCAAGAGGAGCTCCAATAGTACTAGAAGAGGATAAAAAAGACAATAATGGTAGATTTGTACTACTAAGGCACTACTGGCAAAGGAGGAGGATTATACCATCATGTATTTATATTCCACCAAAACTGCTATAATGGAGCTTAAGAAAATTCTGGGAGAAATAATCAGCTTTCAGCAAGGAATATTACTTATAGGTTGGGAATGGAATTAGATTTGTAATAGTGAATATGTGTCCTGGGCGGCCAGAAGGAAAAGTATAACAAAGGAGGATAGATTTTTGAAGAAATTTATGAAAATATTTGGCATGTAAGATGTGAATTCAGTAATAGCAGTTCGGAGTGAATTTACATATTATTCCCCAACTGGGCTAGGCTAGACAGAATTTACATTCCACAAGAATATGTCCATTTAATTGAAGGTCTTAATACACACCCAATAACTATTTCAGATCATATGCCAATAATAACTCAAATAAAAACTCAAGGTAATGAAATAAAAATGAGATGCTGGTGCTTTCCCATCTATCTGCTGAAAAAAGAGGAATTTAAGGAATATGTAGTAGAGATTATTCAGGCGTTATTAAAGAGGATAGAAATTTCTTCTGAAAACACAGCTACAGAATGGGATAAAATTAAGGTGAGGTTTAAAAATAGGGTGAAAATAAAAGAGAGAGCTATGGTTAAGAAGTAACAAGACTTATTTAAAGGTGCTAATAAATGTTGATGTATTGCAGAATAGGGGAATTCTCACAGAACAAGAAGAGGATCAACTGCAGAATGCTAAACAGAAAATAAGGGATTACCTCAATAATGTACAGGAGTTTAGAAAGCTTGCTGTTAAGCAACTGGTCTTTGATAATAACACTAGAGCACAAAAACTTTTATCACAATAACTCAGGCAACAGAAAGTAGAAGGAGCTGTTGCCAAGCTTAGGGAGCCTAAAACAAGGAAAGCAACAAGAGATCATGAAGAGGTATTCAAAATGTTTCAAAAATTCTATGAAAGTCTATATAAAGCAGAGAAATATAGAAATCAAGAAAATATACAGATGAAAATGTTTATGGAAGAATTAAATATACCAAGGTTAGAGGTAGATGAGGCTCAATTACTAATGGTTAGGACAGGAGAAGATGAGATCAAAATTGTGATGTATAACCAATATACAGGAAAGTCCCCAGGGCTAGATGATATTCCTGTGGAAGTTTAGAAGCTAGGAGGGGAAAAAACTAATGAAGTTCTGAAAGGTTTTGTTTAACAGTATTTTAAGAGGAGGAAAAGTATCAACATCCTGGAAGAAAGCAGTGGTAGCTGTAATACCTAAAGAGGGTAAAGATCCATCAGATCCAGCTTTATACTGGCCTATTTCAATAGTAAACCATGATTATAAAGTGTTCATGTCTATAATGGCTAAAAGAATGACAAAAGTAATGCCAACATTTATAGATATGGATCAGTGTGGTTTTGTGTAGGGGAAGCAAACATTTGACAACATTAACAGAGCAGTGATAATCCAGAGGGAAGCAGAATGTAAGAAAATACCATTGTTTTTGGTGGTTCTTCATGCAGAGAAAGCATTTGACAGAATAAGATGGGACTTTTTGAGCAGGGCAATGGAAGCATTTGCATTTCTTGAAACATTTATACACACTGAGCAGAGTGGATGAGAGGTGTTGACTCCAACTCTTAGCTGAGATATATAAGTATCCTGTTTTTTTTCGATTATTTATACAGTTTATTGTTTCTAGCAATTTATATATAGCACTTTTATTGTAATCTGCACGGGTAACTGATTTGTTTGCAGTTAAAAGCATTCTGTATCTTTACAAATCTTTATCTGTTTAAAAACTTTCATTTTGTGGCTTCTGTAGTGCTTTGTAGTTATCCCCATCCGCCTTCCCTGTTGGTGTCTTGCTGTTATACTTGGTGGCTTTGCAGTTGCCCGCCCCTACTGTAGATCTGATCTGGGACACTCCGCCCAGTCTAGTGTGATTAGCTCATTCTACCTAATACAGAGAGAACATTTGATAAGGCCTTCTGTTTCTCCTTTCTCCCTTTCAAAAAAAAAAAAAAAAAATTTTTGCCTGAATTTCCTTATGTTCTGACTGTGCTCCTCAAACATTTTGGAAATATAGAGTATATTTTAGAGCATTTATTATAACTGTAATTGCCTTAATATTGCTACAACTCAAGTGCTCTAGGTTGCACTGCATCTGAAGTGTTTGTGTGTTTTAGCTGCTTTTCTGTATATATAGACTTCTCTGTATATGTAGACTAGCTACTTATTCTGCTCTGTTACTGCCTCTTAAATCATTTTTCAGTTGTGCACTTGCCTTGCTTCATTTAAAAAGTTTCAAATTGTTAATTTTGTAGAGTTTTAATTGCATTTACTGTTTAGGACTACACACTCAAGTGTGTTAGCCTTTTCTGTGTTTATTTACTGTATTATTGCATTGTTTAGTCTGTTTCAACAAAAAAAAAAAAATATATATATATATATATATATATATATATATATATATATATATATATATATATATATACTATCTTGTTTGCTCGTTTCCCACCTTTTCTAGCCAGTCCATATCCCAGGCTTTGCTTGTCTCAGGACTTTAATTTCTGTGTTCATAGCTATCCAGACCTTGCTGTGGTGGAGTGAAGTCGTACTGCCTACCAGTGGGACTGGTGAGCATTGTACTGCCTATCTAATGCTAGAGAGTGGTTTCCAGCTCTGAAATTGTAATTTTATTAGCCTTTTTGGGCTGATTTCTATCCCTTTCAACTTTCTGGCTTAAAAACGCGTGTGTTTGCACATTTTTCAAATCATGCAGCACTACGAGGCTACAGTTAAACTATTCCAGGTGCCAGAAAGTCTGCTCTTCAAATTTCCCCTTAAAACTAACTGGTTTCTCAGTAGTAGCACTAAAATCTGAACCCCTGTGACTAGCACTTGCTCTAGAACCTGCTGGAAAGCACTAGGAAGCCTGAAAGTGATAGAAGCACTCAGCTCTCTTTGTCAATAAGGAGAAATAAATCATAGGCACTAAACAGCCTACAATTGCAAAGTACCTTGCAAAGGTAAGAGAAAATAGCTCTTAAACTTTACAAAAAAGCACCTAAACAGGCATGTCCAAGGGTCAGCTTCCGGTGATTTCTCCTGGCCACCTGGTGAATCTGGGCATACTGCGGCAATGCGGCAACTGCCTCGTGTACACAGACAATCCTCTCCTCCTACCACCCAACACTACAACCTGCGAGAGATGCACTTACATAGCTCTCTCCAGTCAAGATTGTGTTAGACAGTCAAGAGGAGAAGGCTATCACCTGCATTACACCTCTAGCAACTCATAGCCCTTCAAAACCCACACCATCAACACCCACACATAGCAACACTAAACCCACATATGCAGAGGCCCTTAACATTAACCTGCCCAAGCAACAAGGACCTCCGAAGCCGAAATGCAAGCAAACACCAGTCACAACCAAAGTGACACATAGCTCACAACACCAGTGTGCCACCCAACAACAGCCCCTAAGGCAAGACAATGTACCCAACACTTTAGTCATAGGTGACTCTATAGTCAGGCACACTCATGTCCCACTCACCAGGCTGAACAAGGAGAAAATTACAGTCAGCTGCCTGTCGGGTGCCAGGATCTGCCACATAACGCATGCACTCAAGTCACTCCACAACAAGTACAAATACGACTCTGTCATTGTCCATGCTGGAGTGAATGACTTGAGACATACCTCCCTGGACTATATGAAAAGAGACATGGAAGAGCTCTTGGATCATGTGACACAGGCAGGTATGACCCTAGCCCTGAGTAGCATCCTGCCTTCGTCCAGAATGATACCACAGTATAAGGACAAAATGATTGACTTCAACAATTGGCTAAGCTTCTGGTGTCATACAAAAGGGATCCAGTATTTGTCTGCCTGGGAAGACATGATCGACAAACCATGATGCTTTGCCAGAGATGGACTGCACCTGTCACCCCTGGGATTCAGGTTACTGGCTAAAACTCTTGCCACCCCTACAGTGCCTTTTTTAGGCAAGGTTCAAAAGATAAAACTACCAATGTAACAGTTACAAGCAAGCAAAATCTGAAGGTAATGCTACTCAATGCTAGAAGTCTAAACCTCAAAGTGCACACTCTCGAGGCACTCCTAAAAATGGAGAATATCGATATCTGTGCAGTGACTGAGACCTGGTTCAAGGCTCCAGAGAGCACCCCTGCAATACCAGGCTGCAATTCTTATCACACTTTTCGGCCACAAAACCAAGACCGAAACACTAAAGGTGGAGGAGTGTCCATATTCACCAAGGATATTCACACCTCCAGGCTAGTTGCCCAACACAATGCATCTGAAATTCTCCATGTGCAACTAACACTAGGTAAGACTGCAATCCAAATTGTAGCTTCCTACAGATACCCCACCATACCCCAAGATTCTCACTACACCTTCCTAAACATACTGGAAAATATTAAGATACAACCAAACACCCTAATACTGGGTAATTTCAACTACCCTGCCATTAATTGGGAAAACTACTCAGGTACCAACTCCTTTTCCCAATGGTTCTTGGAATTTATAAATTCCAATGCCCTGGATCAACTAATCCATTGTCCCACCAGGGGCTCCAATATCCTAGACCTGGTCATTACCAACATGGGAGACAGATGCTCCACACCAGTGGTTACCCCCTCATTGGTCAGGTCTGACCGTAAGCAAATCACCCTTGACATCCACATCCCACCCCCACCCCCCAGCATGAAAACCTCCTTAAAAACTTCTCCAAAGCCAACTTCATGCTACGGAAGTCAGAAGTGACAAACTTCACAACACTCACGCAGACGGGATCTGGAAGTTCGACTGCAGAATCCTACACTAAGGCACTGTACGAGCACATCCACTCGTGCATGAATCGTGCCATCCCAAGTAGAACCAAGATGATCTTCTCCAAAAAAAGGAAGCCAATCTGGTGGTCCCCTGCTATAAACAAACTATACAACAGAAGGAAGAAACTGTTGCGGAAAAGAGGAAAAATCCAGGATGCAAAAAACTCACTCACCAGCCTCAGTAAAAAACTGAGATCCCTCATAAAATCCTCAAAAGCTAGTTACGAAAATAAAATTGCCAAAGATACCAAAGACAACCACAAGGCATTCTATAGTTATGTCAATAATCTAAATGGCAATGCTCAGATCTGCTCTGAGCTACAACAGAATGGCATTAAATATACTGATCCCAAGGATATTGCCAATATCCTGGCAGATCGATTTTGTGCCAACTTCACCCCTCTCTCAGCCCCTAAAGGGCCCATCTCAATACCAAAAGATTGCCAAATTCCGATAATCACAGCCACACAGGTAGAAACAGCACTCTCCAAAGCTAAGAATACAGCATCCATGGGACCAGATGACATCCCAGGCTGTGTACTACATGAACTACAAAATGAACTGGCACCCTACCTAAGTGTCCTGTTTAATCATAGCCTCACCTCAGGCTTCGTGCCCACTGAGTGGCGCACAGCTACAGTTATCCCACTCCACAAGGGAGGATCCACCTTGGATCCCGGGACCTACCATCCCATCAGTCTGACAAGCCAGATCTGCAAAGGCATGGAATGCATTATCATGGAACTTATAAACAAAGACATTGGCAACCTTCAAACACTGGACCCCACCCAGTTTGGGGTTGTGAAGGGCCAATCTTGTCTCCTGAATCTGATTGACTTCTTCTAACCAGTCTCCAGAGCTGTAGACGAGGGTAAGGCGGTCCACACAGCCTATCTGGACCTTGCCAAGGCCTTCAACACCATCCCCCACTCTGGAATCATAGATAAACTTACTAAGCTGGGCATAAATCCCTACGTCACTCGATGGGTTGCCAACTGGCTTACTGACAGAACCCAAACTGTAAAAGTAGCAGACTCCAAATCCAGCTCCTGACAAGTGACAAGTGGAGTATCTCAGGGTTCAATCCTGGGACCACTCTTGTTTGGCATCTACTTCTCTGAAGTACAAGCCAACACTAAGGGACTCTGGCTAACAAAGTTTGCAGATGTCTGCAAACTGGGAGCCATTATAGAATCCCCAAATGAAGTGGATATTCTACAAAAGGGCCTTACAGAAACAAATGCCTGGTGCCAGAGCCATGGGCTCAAGCTTAATGCCAAGAAATGTATAGTTATCCCCTTTGGAAAAAAACATGTACTCATGAACTACCACATAGGTGGCAGGACACTAAACATCGAAAGTGTGATGAGAGACTTAGGGACACAAGTGGACAGTGGTCTCACTTTCGATAACCACATCGCCACAACAGTCAGGAAATCCTTCTATGTGGCACACCTCATCACTAAGGGCTTTTCATCCAGAAAAAAAGAGGTCATTGTCCCACTGTACTCATCCCTCATTAGACCCATTATAGAGTATAATGCCCCATTTCGCATGTATCTCACAAGACATCTGCAACAGCTGGAAAGGCCATAGAAATACCTCACTAAAAGAATCACAGGCCTAAAGCAGATACCATATGCTGACCGTCTAAAAAAACTCCAGCTATACTCTGTGGCATATCGTCTACTCAGAGGCGATCTCTGCTTAACATACAAGGTCTTGTCAAACCCTGAGCTGTTGGACATGCTCCACTTAAAGGAATCCCAATCCCTCAGAGCCACATGCTCCAGGGATCTAAACCTTATCATCACAATGAACAAAACATGCTGGAGGGATAGGTTCCTGACCCAGAGACTCCCCATACTCTGGAATAGACTGCCCATACATTTCAAGCAGAGCGCCTCATTGGCCCTCTTCAAAAGGAACCTTGATGACTGGATGGGAGATAGGAAATTCACCCCGGGGATCATGTCAGTCGCCCTGCTAGACAGGGCCCAGAGAAGTAAATATTGTGGGGAGAAATTTCCAGGGAATTGTTATGGCTAGGCTTGCATAGGCCTTAGGGCTGATAGTCTAGTACCAGCCTATGAACCTACGATATCTGAGGGATTGGAGACAAAAATTAAAGTGGGTGGAATCTACTGTGATGTTTTCTGCTTGAGCAGAGGAACCAGGCAGGGGTGTCCTCTTTCCCCTTTGTTATTTGCATTATATTATATTTAGAACATTGACAAAGAAAATAAGGGACTCAGAAATTCAAGGATATAATTGGTATGGTAGTCAAGAAAAGCTGGCTCTATTGGTAGAAGATATTATTTTATACCTAAGAAAACCAGAAAGAGGCATTAACAGGGTTGTGGAACATTTCAACACTGTTTCAGATCTTCTCAGGATACAAAATTAATGAAGCTAAAACAAAGGCAATAGCTATAAATTATGTACCCACATATGAATTGGTTCAGCAATACCAAAATTTATGACAACATGATAAAATGAAGTATTTAGGAGTTTGGATTAAAATGATTCTGGTGTGGCAGCTAAGGATATGTGGGAAGAGACTAAACAAAAGATTATATAAAACTGAGAAAATTAAAGCTTTGTTATATGGATAGTAAGACAGAAGCAGTTAAAATGTTTTAGCCCCTTTAGTCTTATACACAGGCCAGGCATATTTTTATTAACCAGAGGAGAAGCTGCGGATAGCAAATAATAAAGAGCTGAAGAACATTATCTAGGAGAGGAAGACAGTAAGAGTCAAGTGGAATAAGCTGATTGTTCCAGTAGAACCGGGTGGATGGGATTACCCATTTTAAGGGGAATTTCAGAGCTACACATTTAAGGCTCCTATACTTAGCACAAGCAGAAACCTATAATTCAAAGTAGAAAGGGATGATAATGAAACATGGGGGAAGCTGAAGAAACAAGGGGACACTGGAATTTTGGATGCAGGTCTTTAAGGAAATAACAGTAATCATTACAACATATTTATATTTACATATGCAAAAACAACCTTTACAGTGGGAAAACTGCAGCACCAAGAAAACATCAGTTTAGGACAACAATGTGATATAAAAGAACTTGAGCAAGACTACATATATGGGAACTGATGAAGTATCAGCAATAAAACATGAACAAATCCAAATAAAACTTACTAAGGAATACTTTAGAAGATTTAAATTAATCCTGAAAACAGTGCTGACATCTTGGAACAAAATTCAAGGTATAAACCAGTTTGCTCTTCCTGTCCTAACTTACAGTTTTGAAGTGACTGATTAGCCCCAAAACATGTTGGACAGATTGATCAGGAAAACAAGAAGGATACTTCATGGTCACTAAATGATTTATAAAAATCAGTACGTACCAAGATTATATATTCCCATTCCGAAGGAGGAATGGGCCTCCTTGAAACTGATTACATGTATAGTTATGCAATTATGGGACTGCACACACATCTGCTGACCTCACAAGACCCAAACATAGTGAAAGTTTTGAAACATGAGGAGAATAAATCTAAGATGACTTCTCTGCTTAGTCTAGCAGAAGCATATCGGCACGAAGCAGGAATGAAAATTAAACCAGAAGTAGATAAAAATCAGGCAGCAACTGAATGTGCCAGAAAACAAAAGAAAGACTATAAGGTAAAGGACCAGAGAGAAGGCAAGAAATTTGGAAAATGCATAAATATAGTTGCAAGTATAGAAAACGTCTGGAAGAACCTCATGTTGATCAGGATCAAACACGGGAATGGTTAAGGAGAGACAAATTCAAACCAAGAGATGAAAGGTTAATATTGGCAGCCCAAGATAGTGGGCTACATACACATTAGTTTACAAAGTCTACTGAACATGTGGGAGAAACAGACAAATGTAGGTTTTGTAAAACAGCACTGGAAAGAGTTGCAAACCTCATTGCTGGTTGTGACATATTAATGGCAGAAAGACTATACTGAAAGGTATAATAATGTGGCAAGACTGTTGCACTGGGGATTGTGCAACCATTATGGCACTGAAGTGGCTGAAAAACACTAGAAACATGAGCCACAAAGCATCATAAAAAATGATGAAGGGGCAGATCCTGAATGGCTAACTGAAAGCAGCAGTATTTTAGTGCTCCATATAACTAGTTAAATAAGACAGGAAAAATATTCTTTTTTTCTGCAAAGTATAAAATCTTATAGATAAAGGACTCATTTACATAATTAAAAACTTTGGTCAAGTTTTACAAATAATTTCCTGTCAAAAAGCTTGGAGATATACTCACTTGTTAAAATGAGCAACTCAAAGAATTCTCACCAGGATGCTGCCTTAAAGAAGGAACTACAACAGATGGCATCTACACTGCAGGAGTTGTCTTTGAAGATGGATGATTTTAAAGAGAACCTGGAAAATCTTAAAACAAGCAGTCAAAAACAGGCTGACATCCTCAAGGAAATACTACAACAACACCAGACAAGGATAACAGGAATAGAGGTTTCTCTAAATGACTTAGAAAGCAGACTTAAGGAAGAGGAAACACAGAAAGAACTGCTTCTTAAAACACTTGGTTGGTTAATAAAGCAGATGACTTGGAAAATAGGGAGAGGAGAAATAACATCAGGATTTTCTGATTACCTGAAAACATAGAAGGTGAGGATATTATTTTCTTCTTATCAAGCTGGATCCCTGACTTTTAAAATTTAAGGACTTTCCTTCGGCATTGAAAGGCCACACAGAGATCTTGGGAAACCTGCTACTAACTCAAACTCTCCTCCTAGGTCAATAATTATCAAATTTCTTTCATACTTGGACAAAGAACTGATTTTAAGATCTACTTGGAGGAAGGCACCCCTAAAATATAAACAGAGCCTGATAAGATTTGATAATGACTATTCATCTAGAATAATGGAACAAAGGAAAAAAGTGTGGCCAATGATAAAGTTTCTGAAACAAAATAACATCAAGGCACAACTTGCATATCCAGCTAAGATAAGAATAATGTATGCCAACGAGATGAGGACTTGTATTGACTTAGAGGAAGCCTCTTCATTTATAAAACTAATAATGTGATTACTTTACCAGAAGATATGGATTGGATGTCACCTTCTCTCAACAGAACAAAAGAAACAAATGTCTGGGCAGATGTCAAAAAGAAGAAGCAAAAGACTGATACTGTTACAGCCAAATCTCTCAAAGCATCTACTATGATATGAATTTTTTTCCATCTTTATAAATGAACTTGGTGCAGTCATTCCGGAAGCTACCTGCATTCAATATGCAGATGACTCAACCTTGATCTGCTCTGCCTCCTCCCCTACAAAACTTACCACAATAACCCAAAACACCTTCAACAAGGTTGAAAATTGGCTATTAAACCAACGATTAATACTAAATCCCAACAAAACTAAGTTACTTCTCTTCACCCCAACAAATAGAACCAAATCACCATCATTCAACATAACAGCTAATAATGGCACCATCATCTCCCCAGTAACCCAAACTAAACCGTTGGGTGTCATGATCGACGACAACCTTAGGTTTGATGTACACATCAATCAAACCATAAAAACTATCAATAAGAAATTTGGCACCCTCTATAGGATCAGATCATTCCTAACCCCGCAAGCAAGAACTGCTATTGCCCGCTCCCATCTTCTATCAACCCTTCTCTATGCCTCCCCTCTCTTCTCCCACCTGAGTAAAACTGATCTCAAAAAATTGTCAACATGCTACAACCACATTGCTAGATTTGCAACTGGCACACCCTACCGGACCCACCACTGTCTGAACCTGAATCTCCTGGGCTGGCTGGAACTACACCAACTCCTCCAGCTCAACCAGCTCATAGTTGCCCATAAAATACTCCACCACCCAGACACTACTCCAGCCCTCAGAAACATAATCCGCCCTTATAGTAACAACCAGACACTCCGCTCATCCACCAAACTTCTAGTACTTATGACCAAATCAAACCACGCTGCAGGTGACTCCCTCTTTGCCAACTCTGTCGGTAAATACTGGAACTCACTACCAGATGACATTACCCAAGAATCTTCGCCAACGTTATTTAAACACAAACTTAAAAGCCACCTTAAGTCACATTGGCTATGTCCCTGTACCAACCCTGACTAGTACCCCTTACACCCCCTCCACCTTACTTTAACCTCAAACAAACTACCCCACCAGTCCATCCATACAACCAAATCAAACCACGCTGCAGGTGACTCCCTCTTTGCCAACTCTGTCGGTAAGGTTATGTCCCTGTACCAACCCTGACTAGTACCTCTTACACCCCCTCCACCTTACTTTAACTTCAAACAAACTACCTTACCAGTCCATCCAAACAAGTTGATTAATCATACTAACTAATCTAGGTATTATTGCCTTAATAAAATATCCTAAACCCTAGGTAATAAGGTAAGAATTACCTACTACCACAACTTAAAGTATGTCTCTTGCCTCATGGATGGATATATTCTGCTATGCCTGTAATCAGCCTGTATGTTCTGTAACTGAAATTATTGTACTATCTGTTTTTCTTTCTGTATTCACTGTTACTTAATGCTATCTACCTAAAATTTGTAAATTGTTATGTGTCTGGAGCTTTTATCCCCGGGACTCCGCTGAAAATGGATATGTATCCAGTCGGACCATCCCGGTCAACAAATGTAAAATAAATAAAAAAATAAAATAAACATTACTTTAAAGGACCAATTTTACTGCTTGGAATTTTAAAACAAAGGTAACTAACTACTGGAATCTTTATCTATATTTTTTGAAAATAGATGACACATGAGAGTTTTCACATTACCTCAGGTATGTAAAACAGGGTACTTTTCTTTCACAGAAGGAGGGTTATATAGCACATAAAATATTTATACTGTAAATCAACATACATAGTATATGTGTATTTTCTCTTAATTTTCTGTTTTCTTTCTCTCTTTTCTCTTTTCTCATTATTTATTTTAACTGCATCTTGTCTCCCTTTCTAAATTCTCTCCTATTTACTATACCAATATAGTCTGTATATATTTAATAACTCGCTATCTATACATAGATAAATAATAGTCTAAAATATCCCAGTCTCCACTCTCATAAACAGATCAATTGTTGAAAACTATGTGCCCAAACTCTGGAAAATATCCTATGTTACACCCATACATAAAGGTGGGACCTCCACTGAACTTAATAACTACAGACCCATTGCTTTACTCTCCCCCCTGGCCAAAATCCTATAAAAATACATCCATACCCAGATGCTAAACTATCTCCTAGACAGCAACATCCTGTCACCTACTCAGCATGGTTTCAGACCTGCCCATAGTACCACTACAGCCCTCCTCTGCTTCACAGACACAGTAAACCGTCTCAAAAATGAAGGCCTACAAGTGTCAACTCTTTTTTTTGGATATGTCCAAAGCATTTGACACAGTCTCACACCAAATCCTGCTAAACAAACTAAACCAATATCATCTATCAAATTCCACTCTTACCTGGTTTCAAAGCTACTTAACTGACAGGTACCAAGCTGTGAAATGGGAAAATTCTCTCTCTCCTCAGCTGCCCATAACTATAGGAGTCCCACAGGGTTCTATCTTAGGACCACTACTATACACAGTCTTCACAAATGACCTCCATACCTCCACACAGCATGCATCTATAATTCAGTATGCAGATGACACTACCTTAATCTGTGCTGCACAAAACATTCCCACCCTCCTGCAAACAAGTCAACTAGCATTTTCTGGCATTGAAAACTACCTTACCAAAGCCCAACTTATCCTCAATCCAAAGAAAACTCAGCTCATAATTATAACCAGTTCTAACAAAAACACTAACAGTCAATTCACTATCTACTCCACTAATGCTACTCCAATGCTCCAGTGGCACAGGCTAAGCTATTGGGAATAACCATAGACTCCCACCTAAAATTTGATAGTCATCTCAACTTAACTATTAAAAAGGTACATGCCAAACTGGGGTCGCTCTACCATATCAAACCATTTCTTACCAACAACACAAGATCAGCCATTGCTCGCTCCCAACTTCTATCCACCATACTCTATGCATCTCTCATTCTGACTAATCTCAAGAAAACTGAACTAAGCAAAATGGAAGCCTGCTACAACAGAATTGCCCACTTTGCTGCAAATTGCTCATATAGAACTCATCACTGTACTGCTTTGAGACAGCTCCACTGGCTTGAACTGCCCAACCTCCTAACCTACAATCAGCTCTGCCTCTGTCATTCTATCTATTACCTCCCCAATAAGTGCACTGCCCTCAAAAACCTAGTACAACATCACTCAGCCAAAAGGCCTCTTAGATCATCAAGTAAACTACTACTAGAAGTCACCAATAGCTACAATAGCTTTGGAAATGCACTATACAGTAGTTCAGTGGCTAAAAAATGGAACTCTGTCCCTATAAGCATTCAAAACACATCATCCAAAGCCTCCTTTAAAGACCTCATCAGGCAACATCTCAAGGAAAGTTGGCAGTGTCATGATTGCTCCCCAGGCTAGTGAAAGCGGATAACATATACATACAAAATCTAGAGCACTTGATAATAGTTTTCAGTCTTACTCACAAACACTGGCTAATCTACAATGTATGTACTGTACCTGTGTACTATGTATGTATTCTACCTATGTTCCAAATTTCAGCTGTACACCACAAATCTATTAATTACCTTTATTTTTAAAATTAATTTTTGTTTGTTCTCTCCACTGTAACTGTTTATGTGCCACATACCACTGTAAAAACATGTCTCCTGTAATTTGTGTGTATACTGATCATGTCTAAATAACTAAATGTGTCTGTAATTTTTCTTTGTGGAGATTTTCTCCCCGGGCCTCTGCTGAAAAAGGGCCTTTTCGGCTCAGTCAGACACCCCCGGTTAACAAATGTAAAATAAATAAATAAAAATAAATAGTTTTAAGGTAGACTAATTGGAATAGTGAACTTAATTAATTTTTATTACAATATTTATTAGATTAATGATAGTCACTGTTATGCTTATTGGGATTGGGGACATGTTCATGATTAACTCTGAAATGTTCCATTCATGTACATGTGTCCTTTGAATTATTTAGTTTTAGTATTAACAAATACATAAAAAAGGAGGTAAAATGTACTGTTGGTTAAGAGAAAATGAAGTTATGTACCTATCATAATGTTCCATGTTAGTTGTCTTCATTTCGCCTTCTTTCTTGCTGGTTGGGATTGGAGCTGATCCTTGGCTCCGACTCGGCCATCTTCTATAGCTCGAGAGCTGTTTACTGACTCGAGGCTACCCCTTATCCCATGATGCCTAGCGCTAGCTACCTAGACCTCGTTTGTAATAGCTAACCCCAGACATAGCCGGAGAATCAACCTGTCTAAACAAACAGGTTGAGCATACCTGTCATACTCTCTAAGTCAGTAGAGGAAACAAACCACTCAGCCAGAGAAACCAAAACTCCTCTCGATCCAATAGGACAGGGGGACGGAGGGTGGGATGCAAGAAAGAAGGTGAGATGAAGACAGCTAACATGGAACATTATGGTAGGTACATAACTTCTTTATGTTAAGTTGTCTATCTCGCCTTCGTTTTTGCTGGTTGGGACAACATCCCTAGCACCTACAATCCTGGGTGGCTCATTGGAACAGACTCTTCAGAACAGTGGAACCAAAGTCAGCTCTGCTCCTGGAGACCATATCTAGCTTGTAATGAGAAATAAAGGTATGAGGATTTGCCCACGTAGCAGCTGCACAGATAGAGTCCACGGGCAACCTAGACTGGAAGGCTACCGAGGTGGCCAAATCCCTAGTAGAATGACCTTTTGGTTTGATAGGCAACTCTTTGTTTCTCAATTGATAAATGAAAGTAATAATGTGAGACAACCACCTGGATAAGGTCACTTTGGAAACTGGGAGACCTTGTTTGCCTAGAGCGTAGGAAAGGAATAGTTGGTCCGACTTCCTTATATCCTTAGTTCTATGCAAGTAAAAACGCAATTGTCTATGAACATCCAATTGGTGTAATTTGTATTCTGCCTTGTTGGTGTAGTTAGGAAAAAACACAGGAAGGTCTATAGATTGGTTTAAATTGTTTTCTGAGCAGACTTTCGGAAGGAATGAGGGATTAGTCCTCAGAGCAACCCTGTCCTTATGAAAACCCAAGTATGGAGGACGAACACATAGTGCCTGAAGTTCAGAGACGCATCTGGCTGAAGTAATAGCTACCAGAAAAAGTGTTTTCCAAGATAGGAACTTAATGGAGCAGGATGCTGCAGTTTCAAAGGGGGGCATAATTAAGGAGGTTAGTACCAAATTAAGGTCCCAAGGAGAAGGGGGATCTCTCACTGGAGGTCTAAGGAGAGTTGTCCCTCTTAAAAAGGCTTTACAGAGCTTATGAGACATAATGTTTGAATTAGCTAACCCAACATGAAAGTTAGAAATGGCCGCCAATTGAACCCTGATTGTAGCAGAAACAGACCCAGAATGAAAAAGTTGTGCTAGGAACTCCAAAATTTCGTGGACTGGGGCTGAAAAAGGATCTACGTTACTAGCCTCTGCCCAACAAGAAAAACATTTCCATTTGCTAGCATAAGTCTTTCTAGTTGTGAACTTGTGAGAAGGGACAATAATCTCACGCACGGCCGGGGAAATGCTGAGAAGCCTGGCTAAGGTTGGAAGTGGAGCAAGCAAGCTGTGAGCTGGAGTGTTCGGAGGGATTGATGCAGCCCGCCTAATTGATGAATCAGTAGGTCTGGAATCGGATCCAGAGTCCAGGGCTGATCGAGAAGGTAATGGTGCAGGAATGGAAACTATACCTGTCGAGGCCAGTAGGGGGCAATGAGGATCATTTTGCAACCCAACGATATTGCTTTCTGTATGAGTTTCAGTATCAGGGGGAAATGGAGGGAAGGCATAAAGAAGTCCCTGAGGCCAATCATGGACTAGAGCATCTCTGGGTGTGTGACCTGGTAGTGGAAGAAGGGAGAAGTAGTTGCTGCATTTGCTGTTGAAGGGGGTGGCAAAAAGATCACAGCAAGGCTGTCCCCATTTGCGGAAGATCAGATCCGCAACTACCAGATTCAGAGACCACTCGTGAGGCATGGGAATAGCTCTCCTGAGCCTGTCCGCTATGACGTTGGACCTCCAAGGGATGTGTGTCGCAATCAGAAATCGTTGGGAAGAAATCGCTCACTGCCAGAGTCTGAGTGCTTCTCGACATAGGGGGTAGGACTTGGTTCCGCCCTGCTTGTTGATGTACCAGACCACTGACATGTTGTCCGTTTGAATTGCAATGGTCCCAGAAGGGAGAGAGTCTTGAAGAGCTTGCAACGCTAGGAGCACGGCTCTCATTTCTAGGACGTTTATATGCAGGTGGTACTCGTGAGGCTGCCAAGTGCCTTGGACTGTCCTGCCCTGATAATGCCCCTCCCACCCTATCATGGAGGCATCTGTGGTCACCGTGGCAACTGGAGGGGGCTGAATGAAGGGTCTGCCCTGAGTCACTAGTGGGGAGACCATCCACCAGGAAAGGTGCCTTTTGCATGCTTCTGTAATCATGATCATGTGAGACATGGGTAGCTGTTGGAAAGACCACTGTGTGAACAGAAGCCACTGAAGGATCCTCATGTGAAAGCGGGTCAGTGGGATTAGAAGAATTGCTGCTGCCATGGAACCCAGAGTTTGAAGGACCAACCTGACTTGGATCCTTTTGCTCTGCATTAGAATTTGTACTTGCTGGCGAATTGTAGACACCCTTTCTGGCGGTAGCCTTGCGGACATGTTCTTTGTGTCTAAGTCTGCTCCTATATAGGTGATAGATTGACAGGGCAACAAGGCAGATTTTTTGAAGTTTATTGTAATGCCTAGCTGGGAGCAGATTGTGATAGTGTAGTCCCTGGCTTGCAGAAGTTGATGCCTGGTAGTAGCAGTGAGGAGTCAGTCATCTAGATATGGAAACACCTGGAATCCTCGATGTCTCAGGTGAGCCGTGACCACTGCCATACATTTGGTGAACACCCTGGGGGCTGTGGTGAGACCAAAGGGCAGAGCTCTGAACTGGTAATGACTGGCTCCCAGCTGGAAGTGAAGGAATCTCCTGGAGCACCTGTCCATTTTAATGTGGTAGTACGCATCCTGAAGATCTATGGAGCACATCCAATTGTCCTGACCCAGAAAGGGTAGAATGGACTGTAGCGTGACCATCCGAAACTTTGTTCTTTGAACAGACTTGTTTAGTCTGCTGAGATTCAGACTCGGTCTCCAGTCCCCGGTCTTTTTTGGTACCAAAAAGCACCTTGAGTAAGTTCCGGATCCATGTTGGTCTGCCGGGACTTCCTGAATGACTCTTTTTTTCTAGGAGTCTTGAAACTTCTATGACTGCTTGGTCCCTCAGATTGGGTGGAACATCTGGAAGGGATTTGCGTGACGGTAGGGGGGGGTTGAGAGAAGGGAATTTTGTAACCTCCGGATATAACTGACCATACCCATTTGTCTTGTGTTAAATTTTGCCAGGCTTTTGGGTACAGTGAAAGTCTTCCCCCGACTGACTCTAGAGGCAGGCAGCCAGGCAACCCTTCAGGGATGCTGAAAGGGCTTCTCAGAGAAGGATTCTCTGTTGCCCTGGTTCTGCGGACCCCCTCTGCCATGAGGGCAGCATCTATTGTTGTTATTTCCCCCTCTGCACCTGGAGGAGAATTCGCTACGTGTGTCAGGTGAGGCTCCCTGGGATTTTCAGAACCACATTTTACCACTCTTCTGACCCTTGGGATATGGTCTGGAAGGAGTGGAAAAATGGACTCCCATGGCAGAGAGAGTCTTGCCTTCTTGCTCACACCTAGCCAAAGTGTCTTTCACCTGTGGTCCAAAAAGAAAGGAACCATCAGAGGGGGTGTTGGTGAATGACACTCTAAATGGTTCCACAAAGTTACACAGCCACATCCATGCATGTCTCCTAAGGGCCATGCCCGTACCTGCGGCTCTACTCACACCATCGGCTGCATAACAAATGAGCCTCATGGAGGAGTTGACTACAGAATTAAGGGTCGCCAGCTGGGAAGCCACTTTAGCTTGAGCCCCCTCAGCTGATGGATCTTGAAGGGTATCTCCAAGCTCTTTAAGGAGATCCCTCTGAAGCCGGGTAAAATGGCATAAGTAGTTCAGTGACCTCATGGAATAGGTCGCTGAAGCAAACATTCACTTCCTGTATCTGTCCATGGTCCTAGACTCCTTGTGAGGAGGATGGACAGACAAAGAGGTTTCCGCTAACTCTTTTTTGGTGGCTGCTGCTACCGCAATGACATCAACAGGAACACCTTTGGTAAGGAACTGCTTATCATGGGGTGCTGTGATGAACTTGCCAGGTCTCCTTGGAGTTGGTTCCACTGTATCTGTGGCTGACCAAGCCTTTCAAGCCACCATGGACATAAGTGGATCGAAAATCGGGGAAACCCAGGAGGTGGAAGGTCGGGAACCGAATGCATCCAGGAATACAGACTCATCCTCGGTAGGGACTAGGGGATTCCAGTTCTGCCTGGGCTTAAGCATTTCGAGGATGTCCGAAAAGGAAACATCTTCAGAGGGGGATCTCGGGGACCCTTCCAAATCATCTAAGTCTGTATCCAAAGTGACAGACTCAGGGGAGTCAATGTGCTTCCTCTTGCACTTCTTCTTATGAGGGGGCTCCTCTGAATGTTCAGGGGAGGTCTCAAAAGAAGAGGAAACACCCAATGGGGTGCCCTGGAGCGCTGGTTCCCCACGCTTGGGGTCTGGAGGAGGAGCAGAGGTTGGTACAGGTACTACAGGGGATGGAGATGGTGGGGCCGATAGTGGAGCTGACTCAGTGGCCAGCACACTCCTCATGACATCGAAGGCGTCCCTGCCATGATGCAGAGAAGGCTGCGGTTCCAAGGAAATCAGAATCCTTCTCCACACCAAGGGAGACAGCTCTGAGGCCAATGTAGGAGCCGAGCTCATCTGTGCCAAAGCTCCGAGAGGGAGAACGGGGTCAGACAAGGGTCCGATGCCACTCGCCCCTCGGAGCCGACGAGGGAGCCTCGGTACCCAGATCCCTCGACGGACAGCACCATCGAGGGAATCGGAGCCGACGATGGAACTGAAGGAGATAAAATTATCGGAGCTGACGGTTCCACTACTCGAACCCCAAAGAACTCCAGCTCCGAGCTCAGTGGAGTCAGAGGAGGAACATCGATAGAAGTGGACGGAGCCGACACCTGTTGAGGAGGGCTGGACAACATCTAAGCAAGTGCCTCCGACTTTAGCAACCTTCTGACCACTCTCTCCACGTCGTGATCCGAGAGCCTAGAGGATCGAGAGGAGTGAGAACATCTGTGACTGCCCTCGCTTTGCAGCAGGGGAGACCAAGGAGCCGAATGTATGGATTCCAGATAAGGGGACCTCAGCCGCTTGTGGGTCCAAGAAGGCTCCAAAGTTTCTGATGGAGCTGACGGGGAGATAGTCTTATTGGTTAAGTAGCAGGTAGAGTCTGAACCAAATACGGCTTCAAACTTGGAGCCGACGATTTGGTAGATTTAGGGGATTTCACAGGCTGAGTCTTGGCCGGTGAATCCTGGGGCTTTAAAAGGCCCCTAACAATAAGCTTATTCTTATGCTCCTGCAGAACTCTTGGACTAAATGCATGGCAGATAGAACAAGAGTCCTGCAGGTGCACAGCGCCTAAACAATAGACGCAAGAAGTGTGCCCATCTGTCAGAGACATTTTCCGACAGCATGAGTCACACTTCTTGAACCCAGACACCTTGGATTCTTTGCACATCCTTTAACAAAAAATACAACAATAGCTAACCAAACAAAATACAGCCTAAAGAGAAAAACACAGTACACTACAGACTAAAGCTAAAGTTTTTTTTTTTTTTTTTAATAGGAAAGCCTCTAACTCAAATGGCTAGCCTATAAAGAAGATAGAAGGAAAGCCTCTAACTTAAATAGCTAACCTGACAGGAATAAGGGGGGGGGGGGGACTCTCTAAATTAAATGAGTTCTAAAAGGAAGGAAAGGAAGCTACAAATACACACTTAGCTAACATAACAAGTATAAGACTAAAACTAACAAAACGCCTAGGAAAAAGACTATTTCTAGTAAAAAAGTTCTATAAATAAACTTTATAGGAGCCTGAGCCAGAAAAATGACACCTCGCAGCTGTAGCAGCAATCGAGTTATGGGTAGCTAGTGCTGGGCATCATGGGATAAGGGGTAGGCTTGGACCAGTAAACAGCTCTCGAGCTATAGAAGATGGCCGAGTCTTGGCTCCGATCCCAACCAGCAAGAACGAAGGCAAGATAGACAACT
This sequence comes from Protopterus annectens, assembly GCF_019279795.1. Taxonomy (NCBI): domain Eukaryota; kingdom Metazoa; phylum Chordata; order Ceratodontiformes; family Protopteridae; genus Protopterus; species Protopterus annectens. The sequence continues at coordinate 1,013,685,686 of NC_056732.1, read as the reverse complement.
TAAGATGTGAAACTTTCTTCACATTCTATTTGCATTGCCATAGCAACAGTCAACAATCGCTGCAGTTTCTAAGGACACTGTGAGTCTGCGAAGTGCATTTAGCCTCACAGATAACAAATAATAAGAAAAAGTAATGTTGTTTAGTTATTAAAATGAAAAACAATCTAAACAAGGTAAAATAAATACATAATAGGATTATTTGTAAATATTTTATGATTTATCCTCACAGGATTACATATTCCTGGAAACACAACTGAAATGTTCCCAAACTACATGTGCAATGAAATGTAGCTGCTTGATTACTCACTTTAACATGCTGATTTCACAAGCTGTCTGCACTGTAAAGGTTACATTTTATATGTTACTTGAAATTGTCAGTCTCTAGAGCACATGAAAAGATACATATTACTTTCTGCAACATGTTATCTTTGCAGTTACCTCACACTCTGTACAAACTCACATGGTAACTGATAGCTATTCATTTAAAATATCAGCTTAAATAGTAAATGTACCCTTGAAATGCTATTGACATTTTGACAAAATATAATCTGAACTGTAAAATGAATGACTTGAAAGAAGTGAAGTAATGCATAGATTTCAAAGACAGTTCTTGACACTACAGTAAAAGTAAAAATATATATTCACAAGGAAGTATTGAAATGTTTTAGTCTTCCAGTTAAAATAGCTTACTGTCAACATTTTGCAATATCAGAAAGTTTGAAGAGCTAGGAAATTACTATTCTTTGTCTTTATAATGATTATTAGACAGATAGACTCTGCTTAGTTTAATGAATTGTGACATATGTTTATGAGGAAAAGTGGACTCAGTTACTCACATTGGACTACACATTCCTAGAAACTCAACTGAAATGTTCCCAAATTACTTGTGAATTTAAATGAAACTGCCTGATTAATAAGCATAATTTACTTTAACAACCTGAATCCATAAGCTATCTGCTCTATTTATGCTACATTATATATATCACTTGCATATGACAGTTTCTAGAGCACACGAAAAAAATACATATTATTTTTGCAACATGCTATATTTGCACTAAACATACATTCTAAACTAACTCAACTGGCAACTGACAAGTTATTTATTTGAGATATCAGTCTAAATATTAATTGTGTCCTTGAAATATTGTTGCTGTTTTGACAAAACAAAACCTGAATTGAAAAAAGAATGATTTGAAGAAGTGAAGTATTGTACAGATTTCAAAGACAGCTACTGACACTACAATATTAGTAGAAATGTATACATGCAAGGAAAATTTGAAATGCTTTATACTTTTAGTTAAAATAGCTTATTGTTAACTTTTTGCTTTATCAGAAAGTTTAAAGAGCTAGGAAATTATTTCTAATTTGTCTTTATAATGTTTACTAAAGTGATGCTAGTCACTAACATGTTTAATGGGTTACATGTACAAGACGGGCTACTGAATGTTATTTCTGTTTACCTATGTTTGCTGAATTTCTTTTATTAGTACTGATTTAAAACAAGGGAAAGAAAGGCAAGGGAAATCTCTGTTTTTGGTCAAGGGAGGAGAGGCTTAAAAGTATTGTAACTGCCCTGAGAACTCTCTAAGATTCTCTAAATACTATTGATTAATACTTACCTAAGGTAAGTCTTGATTACCATATAGGTACCTTCATATTCATTCTAGACCTGATGTGATTACCCATTCTGGAAGCAGGAGGTGCCCTATGCAGGATCGGAATTGTCAGGGTGATCATAGTTCATTCTTAGACTCTGCTTTGTAAATCTATAAATATGTAAAAGCACTGCACACTAGAATGCAGGGCGCCTCTACTCTGAGTCAGGATATCACTGATAAGCCATGTCTTTTCATAAGTGTAAGTTAAAATTGGTGAGCTGAAGAGTGGGAAGGTAAAGGAAGACAGTGCACCTACAGTACATTCATATTTCATTGGTAATCACTCATTGTCTCCTGTTGAGTCCTTTTAGTCAAATTATTTTAGTAATAATCTATTTGTTGTTGGCTTATTTAGTGTATCTCCTCTGTTGCATTTCATTTATCCAAAATGACATATCTGACATGTTTGGGATCTCTTAAGGGTAACAAAATATTGCATATTTTCTAAGTCAACATAATTGCTTACACTACTAACATTCCATCCTGATATATGACAGCTGCGGTGGTGCAGCGGTAGAGTTGTTGCCTCACAGCAATAGGTTCTCCTGTTCGATTCTTGGCTGGAGCACCTTCTGTGTAGAGTCTGCATGTCCTCCCTGCGGTCGAGTGGCATTTAAAAGACATGCGTGAATGGGCGTACCTTCGTTGAAGGCTGGGCGTTGGGCTGGCACCTCGGCACCGTAAAAACCTACTTTCAATCATTAGCGGACTGGAGTTCTGCTGTGGCAACCCCTAACCAGGAAAAGCCGAAAGAAAAACAACATAGAACAATAATAGAACAATACAGAATTTTTTAAGAAAATTCTCCATATAATAATTTAACATATGGAGCTCAGTTGATATTGCTGGTTAAAGTTATGAGTGATAATCCAATAGCTCTATCTTTATCTATTGGATTAGGAATTACTTTCATTCCATGTTTAATGGGAAATTCATATTTACTTGTATTTGATACTTTAGAATTAATGTTTTATAGAAGTACTTTTTAAAAGCCTGACCAGAATTTTACCCTACTTATATTTAAAGAAGAAAGAACATTAAATTACACTCCCAAGTTTACACACATAAAAATAACATCCAATGTTATCAGAGAATATGGTATAACTACTATAATAAAAAAAAAAAAAAAAAAAAAAAAGCAAACATTTCTTTCCAGCAATAACTTGAAATGGATTTAACATTCTTATCATTAAATACTAATGGCTTAACTAATGCAAATAAAAGATCAAACTTACTAAAATATTTAAATTTAAATTTAAATAAGGCACAAGTAGTATTTCTCCAGGAAACACATTTTAAGACTAACGATAACTTTATTTGGAACCCTAAGGGCTTTACAGCCTTAGCACAATCCTCCTATAGAACAAAGACAAAAGGAGTATCAATTCTCTGGAAAAAAAAACATAATCACTCCAAAAGTTATTTATAAATATGAAGAAAAATAAGGTCTACTAGCATTTGTTATAATTAAATTTAATAACAGAATATGGACCTTAGCTAATCTATATCGGTTCCCAGGAATTGGAACAGGAACAGTTAAAAAACACCTAGATTTTATTTCTAACAATTATAAAGGAAATCTTAAACTGGGAGGAGACTTTAATTGTACCTTAGAAGCTTCTGAAACCATCAAGAAGTCTTTTCACATAGCAACTATTTCAAAATCCTTAAAAAAATAGATTGATTCATTTTATTTAATTGACACTTTTAAAATAAAAGATGATAAATCCTTATTATTTTCCCATAAAGACAATAGATTTGGAACACAAACCAGAATAGACAAATTATTTATAGTTCAAGATTTACAAACAAAAATCCTCAACTTCGCAATAGTTCCATGCCCCTTCTCAGATCATGACTCTCTGATAATGAAGCTCCAAATAGTGTTTAAACCTTTAATCCTCTCAACTAGAATTCCATCATATATCACGAAAATTAAAGAATTCAGACCCTGGATGTTGTCAGAACTACAATTATTTCTTGAAACTAATAATACAATAGAAATCAGTAGAGTCATGGTTTGGGACTCATTAAAACGTATTGATTTGGTAAGACCCTTAGCTGGTACAAAAACAAAGATAGAGAGAGGGAATCTGAATCATTAGACTTGCAAACCAGACTCTTGACAGCAAAATCTAAAAAAAAATCAGAATTGTCCAGAAGTCAAAAAAGAAATAAAGGAATTAAATAAAAAATATGATGAAATTCTAACACACAAAACTCGTCTAATCTTGGAAAAATTAAAAATAAACTCATTAGTCACCTCCCCCAGATATCTTCATAACTTATCTACAAGAATTAAAATACAATCTAAAGCAAATAACATTAGTAGTATATATCATGAAAAGAAAGGGAAAAAAGTATCAGGTATAGGAGACATCCTTGAAGCATTCCGGTTCCATTATATGGAACACTTCAAAAAAGAAGATTTAGATACCAACCAAATAAACTTAGATATAAACTTTATCAATATAAAAAAAATTCCCGAAAACGTAAAACTAGACCTACAAAAACCTATATCTTACAAAGAAATTGTTGACAAGATAAAAGAAAGTAAATCTAACAAAGCTCCAGGGATAGATGGTATAATTACGGAAATTTATAAACTCTTCCTTTCAACAATAATCTCCCTTTTTCATAAAACTTTGCTAGAAGTCCAGTCAGAAGCAAATATACCACCCTCATGTAAATATTCTCTCATAACACCAATTCTAAAAGATAATAAACCATCAGACCTTTGCACCTCATACAGACCCATATCATTACTGAATAATGATTACATAATATTCATGTCAATACTAGCTAACAGAATGAAAATCCCACTTTCAAAGACAATTAATAATGATTAAACTGGATTTTTATATAACAGGCACACACATGATAATATTAAAAGGCTACTTACTCTTATAGATTATGTGAATAAAGAATATAGAGAAACACTTGTAATCGGATTAGACATAGAAAAAGCATTTGATTCCCTCAAATGGGAATATCTATTTAAAACTTTAGCATTATTTGAATTTCCTCCCCCCTTCATCTTATTACTAAAAACATATATATTAATAACTTAGCCTACATTAAATTAGGTTATTTCACCTCAGAATCTATCCATATAACAAAAGGTACTAAACAAGGATGCCCCCTTTCCCCTATTTTATTTGCTTTGGCTATAGAAATACTTGCAGAAATAATATGCAGTAATCCAAGAATAAAAGGAGTAGAAGTCTATGACCAGTACATATCTAAAATAATGCTTTTTGCTGATGATATTTTATTAACCCTATCAAACTCCAGAGTGTCATTAGGAGAGCTAGAAGAAGTAATGAAATTTTATAAGATTTCAGGTCAACAATTTAATAGATCAAAATCAAAATTTCTATTTTTAAATAAGAAAAAAGAACTACAAGTTACAGATAAATCCATCATAGGAAAACAAGAACTTACGCTAAATTATTTAGGAACAGTGTTATGCAAAAATATAAATAAAACAATATTAATAAATTATAAAAACATTATTGAAACAATAAAAAAATAGAAAAGTGGAACAAAATTATATTAACTTTTGAAGACAGATTGCAATTAATAAAAATGGTCTTATTGCCAAAAATACTATATATAGCATTAGCAAAACATTTAATTCCTGAAAGATGCATTCTTAAAGAAAGAAGCTCATGTTTAATAAATTTTTTATGGTATCCCAAAAAGAATAGAGTTGCTCTAACTCATCACATTAGACCCTGGAAACAAGGAGGATTGAACTTCCCAGAAATAGAAACATATATAAAAGCATCTGTGCTTAAAACTACAATAGACTGGATAAACCCAAATTATTTTGCCACCTGGAAAGAATTAACAATGGCTATATTAACAAATGAATTTAATCTGTTAAAAAAAATGTAATAGTAGATAAAACAAACAAACTCTGGTACATACGATGCATAAGTATACAATATAATATAACAAAACCTTCTAAAACAACACTGATTAATCATTACATCAGTTCCTTTAGGAAACTTATCAATGAAAACATAGATCTAAAACTTTGGTTTGACCTTTTAACCCCATTTACCATCACTAAGAACTTTCCGCACAAAATATATAGGGAAACAATAACCTCCTGGGAACAAAATGGATTATTATGCTGGTTTCAGTGTGTAAATAAATGTTTTAGATATATATATGATAAAAACTGCTTACAATATTCCATCACAGGACTGTTTAACCTTACAAAGCATTCTAATGTACACTCAAGATTTATGCAGATTAATTAATAATTCCTCATTTAAAGATATTCCAAATCTAATAAGTTTTCTGTATGAATTTATATATAATAGTTGTGAAAAGAAAAATTCCATTTCACATCTATATAAAGAGTTCTTCTTCTTCCTCTTTCGGCTTTTCCTGGTTAGGGGTTGCCATAGTGGATCATCTGTCTGCTCATGATTGGCAGTGGAGTTTTACAGTGTTGAGTTGCCAGCCTGGCGCACAACCTTCCACAAAAGGCACACACAAACACACACTCACACCTAGGGCCAATTTAGAGTGTCCAATCCACCTACTGTGTGTCTTTGGGATGTGGGAGGAAACCGGAGCACCCAGAGGAAATCCACGTGACCACAGGGAGGATCAAATCTATATAAAGAGTTAATAACATATAAAACAATTCCCAAACCATCATACTGGCAGTTCTTAACAAAAGGTCAGTCATTGCAGTTAACAGAAGAAATTAAAACTAACATCTTACTATCAGTTAATTACACCTAAACACACAGTACTGGAAAATATTTAACTGGAAATACATAGAGCATTTTTAACATCAGATAGAATTAAAAAGATCAGTACTACTACAAATGGTTTTTGCTGGAGGTGTAAAAAGTCAAATAAAGCAGACTGGATTCATATTTTTTTATGAATGTAATAAAATTAAATCATATTGTAATGGAATCAGTCATTTTTTACAAGCTTTATTTAATTAATTTTTTACCTTAACTAAAGTATTGATAATTCTAAATGTAAATGAAGGTCCCTACCTGAATAAGACAAATATGTATTTATTATGGACAATACTTGCTATATCTAGGAAATGCGTAACCAGAAGGTGGAATTCAAATACACCCCCGACCTTGGAAGAATTCTACACTTTACTGAAGACAACTGCATTGATGGAAATAAAAATCAGAAAACTATGAATGTATCCCAGGCCATTGGTAAATAATCCTTGGAAGAAAGTTATATCTTTGTTGGACACACTGCAATAATCAATATTGTATCTCTGATAACTGATCTGTTAATTCTATATTTAATAACACACAGTGTATATAGTTGAAAGTCAGGCTATTGTAAATTTTGTATATAGTTTTTTTAAAATGATATTTAAAAATATTATGTAAATGTTATTTTAATTGAAAATAAAAAATTATTTGAGAAAAAAAAATGGTGAAGTCTACATCACATGGGATCACCCATTACCAACAGTTCAAAAGACATATGCTGGAAAACTGGATATAATGGTCCATGAAAAGAAGACAAAAGTAGCATTGTTCATTGAAATCACCACACCCATTGACTACAGTGTTTTGCGCATAGCGAGACACAAAGTCATAAAATATCAGGATTTGCAGGCAGATACGAGAGCAATGTTGAAGAAAGATACCCAGACAGTTCCAATAGCAGTAGGAGTAAAGGGTCTTGTAAAAAAGAATCAGTTTGTATTTAGATATATGACTAATACATGTAACCCCATACGAATTGCAGAAGGAGTCATTACTGGGCACATTGCGGGTGCTGCGAAGAGCACTTCTGGCTGACATCAAAGATTGAAACAATACTAATTTCATGAACTTTAATCATACTTTGATTTAGGAATGGGGTCCATTTCTATCATGGTATTAGAAACCCAAAAAGATTTGGAGAAATTAAAAAAAAACATATTATATCTATAAAGTGGATCTACATCACTTAATCAAAATACATATTCATTGAATACATATTCATCGAACACTAAAGAGTGAAAATAATTTCGGCGATCCTCAGACTTTTTTCCAGGGTTAGGAACCACTTGCCCACTAGCACTCTGAAACACACACTGCACTAAATCAAACCCATGCAAGTGGGGGGGGGGGTCACCTCGCATACCCCCCCTAACTATATATGCCAACTCTGAGATCACACTACAGTGGGGAAAAGGGCAAAATGGTGGTGATGGCCCAGTGCTCTCTAACCCTGGGAAAAAGTCCAAGGTTCACTGAAATGATTTTACCTGTTTAGTGTTCGATAAATACTTATTCGATGAATACATACTTCGATTAAATGATATAGATCCCTATAAAATAGCAGAAAGTATCCTAAGAACTAAGCCAACATGGGAATGGAGAAAGGAGATTCTGATGATAGGGATGACTACAATTAGGGATATAGACAATAGGCAAGACAGGGCTGGAATTTATTGGAGAAAACTGGCAAAGGAATCAAGTATTGGGAGCAAATAACTAGTGAGGGAAAGATGATAGAATGGGAAGACGCCAAGAGTTTATTTGGACTGCAGGTTAGAGATTGTGTTCCGTATCAGGATTGATATTGAGTATAGGCAAAGGGAAAGAAATTGTGGGTATTAAATGAAAGACCAGCACAGGCATAGTTTTTAACAGAATCTAGAACAGAAGCTGCCATTAAAAAAATGAATAATTAGTACAGCAGCAGTAGCGTTGTCACCTCACAGTTAGACGTTGCCCGTTCGATTCTCAGTTAGAGCGTCTTCTGTGTGTCGACATGCGTGAATGGACGTTCCTTCGTTGAAGGTTGTGCATTAGGCCCGGCAAGCCAGCACGTGAAAATCTACTGCCAATCATTAGCGGACCGGAGTTCCGCTGTGGCGACCCCTAACCGGGAAAAGCCGAAAGACACAAAGTACAGCATATAAAATATTGCATGATAACTATGCCAGTTAATCAGAGGAGGTTAGAAAGGACTAGGAAGAGACACTGGATAAGCAATTCACAAAGAAACAATGGGAGGATATATGTGTGTCTCCCAAATATGCAACAAAATCTAGATGATTTAGGATTTTTTTTTGGAAATGTTTACATAGATATTTTTATACCCCAAGTAGACTCCAGAGAATTTTTCCTCAGGTAGATTGCAAATGTTGGAATTGTGATGGGGAAGAAAGATGTAATTGGGAACATATTTTCTGGGAGTGCAGTGAGCTGGTGGACTTTAAGGATTTTCTGCGTGATGCACTGTCTGAGATGCTGATTGGACAGATTGGTGTGACGAAGAAGCTGATTTCTCTATGCTATGATACAGAATCAGAAGTGCCTAGACATGGTATGGCCTTGCTGTGTCTAATTATGCTGGCAGCAAAAAAAGCAATTACTAGAAAATGGAAATCAAAATCTAAACCAACTATATTAAATGTAGTGAATATTGTAACAGAGATAAAACAACTGGAAGTGATCTATTTAGAAAAAGGTAGGAGCAAACTACATAGGAAAAAATGGGAATTGTGGGAACAATACTTATAGGAAAGGAATGAGTTTTAAAAGAAAGCAGGACTTAAATAAGCTATGTAATTTTTGACTGAAAATGATTGGGTAGATTATAAGTGATGTATAATGTTTACAAATGGGAGTGTGTCAGCATGGTTTGTGATGTAAAGTGCTTAAAACTATGACTGTGGCAGTGTGGTTTGTTTTAATTTACATAAATTTATGTTTGCTTATTTCTCAAGTGATGGTTTAATAAAGATGTTTCTTGTTTAAAAAAGGGGGCAGAAATTGACTAATTTATGTAATGTTGCTTAGGTTATATGATATATATAGCAATATATGTGAAGCATAATGTTTGTAAATTTTAACTTGTTAATACAATTTGATTACTTTTATACAAATTTGCCTATGTCACAAGTGATAATTCAGTGAAGTTGTTTAAAAATAAAAATGTACTACACAATATTTTTTTTACATTTAATTTGAGACCATTTTCCTTACCCCAGTTGTTAACATGCCTAACTCACGATGGAGCAATTGTGAGTCAATGGAAGATCAAATAACACCCAATTTACAGTCATTTGCAAATTTAGATAACCACAGGCCATGAAGGGTAAGTAGAAGGTCTCATAAATATATGCCAGATAGAAGAGGGCCCAATGCCTCAGTGGTATGCTGCTGACTACTGTTTTGCTTTCAGAAGTAGCACCTATGACACTAAGCACATGGGTTCTGTAAGACATCCTGTTAGCTATCCACTGTACAAGATTATTTATACTCAGATTTACAAGTCTGTGAACCATGCCTGCAATGTCCAAGGCCTTGACCAAGTCCAGGTATGCTTTATATATTGCATAACCACTATACACTGCTTTGGTCACTTTTTTCAAATAAATTAATGATGATAAAGAGGCAAGAACTTCCTTTGACAAAGCCAAACTGAAGAAAGTCCAAGGTTACGAGACTGTCAGCATCCAGATTAATGACATCTGAGAAAGTACATTCTTTAGCATTAAGTATGAGGCGAATAAGACTAATGGACAAACCTGTGAATTATTTCTGTTTTGTAGGAACATACCTATTTTTAGGTCTGATCTACCCCTGTCCATGATGTACCTATTTTTGGAGATATGTCCCTATTTTCAGGCTTGATTTACCCCTTCATACAATTTTCTGAATCCTCCCCATCACACAATTTCTGAAGCTGTCTTGCACAGAGAAAACCAAACTACGTGACCATCATACTCGTGGCACCAATAATTTATATAGGAGACATATCTTACATCTCCAGTTTCACAAGCAAAAATAAATGACCCTGTGTGGTAGAATTCTGGAATATAATTCATTAGATCTACAGATATTACACTCTCTGTTTGATAATGTGATGATTTTTTTATCATTTTTTGTCACTCTCCATTTTTTAAATGTGTTTCAGAGTAGTATTCCATATTCCTACTGAAAATGGGGAGAGTTGTGCACTATTTGTTACTGAAATTTTATGCCAATTAGATATCCATTTTTTGGCTGGAATTACTTGCTTTTCATGGTCCTTTGTACCCATTTTTTATGTGTGTAGGTTGAGAGGTATGCTAATAGCTCTACAGTTACCAGGTTTCTTGGCTGGGCTACCTATGTGTAATGGCACTGCAATGGCTGTTTTTTAAGCTTTGTGAATTTAGATCACATCTAGATCAAGAGAGGTCATTGTGCCCCTCTACTCATCACTCATCAGGCCCATAATTGAATACAATGCCCCATTTGGGATGTACCTTAACCGACACCTGCAGCAACTGGAAAGACCCCAAAAGTACCTCACCAAGAGGATCAAGGGACTCAAACAGATGCCCTATGCAGTTTGGCTAAAGAAACTCCATCTCTACTCAATTGCTTACCACCTACTCAGAGGCGATCTGTGCCTGACGTATAAAGCCATGTCCAACCCAGAATTAATGGACATGCTCCACCTCAGGAAATCCAAATCCCTTAGAGCTACATGCTCCAGGGACTTAAACCTCAGTACAGAAATAAAAAGGACATGCTGGAGGGATAGATTCATATCCCAGAGGCTCCCCTCACTCTGGAACAAAATCCCAATCCATGTTAGGAAGAGCCCCTCACTGACCCTCTTCAAGAGAAATCTTGACGAGTGGATGGGAGATCGTAAGTTTACCCCTGGGATCTCTTCTGTGTCCCTGCTAGACAGAGGCACAATAAACTAACCTTAAAAGGGCTAGCTTCTGTGACCTACTATACAGAGGCACAGTCTACTAATCTAAAAGGGTGGTGAAAGCCAAACACACTCTGGCTAGGCTTATAAATGCCCTAGGGCAGATAGCCTAGTATCAGCCTATTTATTTATTTATTTATTTAAATTTGTTGACCGGGAGTGTCCGACTGGACGTGGGTCCATTTTCAGTGGAGGCCCGGGGAGAAAAGCTCCACAGTTAAAATAAACAGACAGTAGTTACATTGGATTACATAGCGATTAACAATTTAACATAGAAATTACTTACAACATATTTACAGATGAAGAACATAGTACATCAGTAGACAACTAGAATCTTTATCTGTGAAGTACATAACAGGCATTAACAAATGTAATAATGAGAAGTTCCTGCTGTATAATAAGTACTAGGCTTATGAGCATCTGAGCTTGCTATCATCAAGGTAGTTAGTGGAGTGGAAAGAAAGGTAGTAGTTGGATGGGGTGGGTGATATTAGAGTGGGAGTTGCAAGGGCAAAGCCAGCATGTTTTTAGGTGCGCTTTTAATAAAGTTTTGGTTGGTCCATGATGGTGCGGAGGTAATTGTGGGTGGGAGTGAGTTCCATAATTTGGCTATGGCACAAGATAATAGTTATTCACCTGCAGAGTTATTGGCTTTAGTGATCTGCAAGTGATTTTTTGTTGCTGGATCTTAGTGGCCTGGTAGTGCGATAGGGTTGGAGTAGATTCTGGAGGGATGGGACATTTAGTGGATGGTTTACTAGTTTGTGGGCGAGTGAGAGTTGATACCACTGAAGGAGGTGAGGGAGTTCAAGCCAGCCCAGTTCAGCAAGTGAGAGACAGTGGTGACTACGGTAGGATGCCCCTGTGGCGGATTTGGCAATTTTGTTGTAGCAGGTCTCTAGCTTGTTTAGATCACATTGCCTTAGGTTGGTATATACTGGAGAGGCAAAAAAGTAGGGTGGAGATAAGGTGGGAATTTGCTATTGAAATCTTTGCTGCTTTGGTGAGAAATTGTTTATTTCTGTATAATGCTCCTAGTTTTTTGTGGACTTTTTTTATGGTCATGGATATGTGAATGTCAAATTTTAGTTTATTGTCTATTTCCACTCCTAGCAATTTGGTGTGTTCAGTTGGGAATATAGTGGTGTTGTCTTTTGCTGTGATGTTAAAGTGAGAGTTGTTTTGAGTATGTTTGGTGGGTTGGAAGATGAGTAGTTTAGTTTTGTTTGGGTTGAGTATTAATTGGGCATCGAATAACCATGTTTCAACAGAGGAAAAGGCTTCCTGTGTGACTTTTTGCAGTTTGGGTAAGGACTGGGCTGAGCAGATGATGATCGAGTCATCTGCGTATTGGATGAGTGTGCCATGTTTGGTGGCAGAGGCTAGATTATTGGTGTAAACAGAGAAAAGTAGGGGTCCAAGGATGGATCCTTGGGGAACCCCTATGGAGACAGGTAGTTGAGGAGATATGTCATTCTGTCATACAAAGGATTGTTGGCGGTCAGACAGGTAACTCTGAAATCAGTTGGTGACTGATTGTGAGAAGGATGGGTTATTGGGGACAGAGATAAGTTGTTTGTGTGGGACCATGTCAAATGCTTTAGATAGGTCTAGGAAGGTAGCAGAGGAGAGATAGCCATTGTTTTTATGCTGAAGGATAGTGTTAGTAAAGGAGAGTAAGGCATTGGTGGTGCTATGGTTTGGTCGGAAACCATGCTGAGTACTGGAAAGGAGGTTGTTAGTAAGGAGGTAGTGTGAGACCTGAGAGTGTATGCATCTCTCTAGTATTTTGGAGAGTGGAGAGAGAATAGCTATGGGGCGGTAATTGGTTAGTTCTGCAGAGGGTCCGCCTTTGTGGAGGGGGATTATATGTGAGACTTTCCACAATGTGGGAACGTAACTTTCTGACAGAGATCGGTTAATCAAGATGGATACTGGGTAGGCCAGAGCATCAGCTGCGATTTGTAGGTATTCACTTGGGAGTTTGTCTGCTGCTAATTTGGTGGGTTTAAGTTTAGTTAAGAGTTTTTTTATGTTGGAGGTAGGTACAGGAGAAAAACAGAAGGCAGTGGGGAGATTACTAGTTGAAGGTGTGGGTTGGAGGGGGGTTGTGTTGTTTAGCTAGTGATAGTATGGTTTGGGTGAAGTGTGTGTTGAATGAGGTAGCAATATTTTCTGAGGAGTGAGGGATGTTAGGAGGAGGGGTACTGACTTTACCTGGGTGGAGGATGGAGTTTATGGAGGACCAGAATTGTTTGGGGCTGTGTTGTGAAGAGTCTAGGGCAGACTGGTAGTATTGGAATTTGTCCCGTTTTATTAGCTTTTTGACTCTATTGCGTAGTTCTAGGAATTTCTGTCTAGCTGCGGGGGTTTTGGTTTTGCACCAGTGCTCCCAGGCTTTATCCCTGTTTTTCATTTCCTATGATCTTATGAACCTAAACAGTGGACAAGCATGGATTAAAGAGGTTAAATAGGGGTTCAGACAGACTATTTTTGGTACTGATAATCAGCCAACCTGGTATATTATCAAGGTTCAATGAAAGAATGTTTTTTAGCTTTTGAAAGAGGTGAAAGATTCTTGCTCCCATAGTAATTCAAGGAAGTTGCTGGAACTGTGGAATTTGAAGAATAGCTATAACTGTGGATGTAGCAAAATTTGCACTGCATTTGTCATCTAGAATATTAGCCATTTCTTTTGGGTCAGAGCAGGCAGTATTATTGTGAACTAGTTCCAGATGTTGTTGGTTATTAACTTCCTGACATAGTTAAAGAATAATGTGTAGTTATTTTTTGTTTTAGTGGCTATTTTAAGTTCAAACTTAGTTTGGGTTTCCTAATAGTTCCCTTAAGCTGTTTACTAGTTTGTGTGTGTTCTTAAGGTAGGTAGAATGAGACCTCTTATAAGCATTATGTGATTTATTTCTTACTACATAATTTATTTATGAGTAGTCCAACACAGAAGTTTGTTTTTAAGTGTCTCATTATAATTGATGCAGCGATGTAGTAGTCAAAATTACAAGCCCAGGCTTAGTGATCCACTGGAGGACAATGGAATTTATTGAGGTCATCAAGTAACTTGAGAAGGTTTGCTTTTGAGAGGTTTTTAAACAAATAGGTGTTTGCAGGGCGTGTTCCATCTGGAAAGGATCACTGATTTATAGTTTGATTTAACAACTGTGTGACTCTGAGCAAGTCATTTAACCAGCACTGCTCCTGGGTGGAGTCTGAAAAGGTCCATGGAGATCAGTGCTATACCCCAGAAAACATATATAAATAAACAAGAGAGGATGATACATACAGAGGTATGCAAGAAATGGCCATATTTATAATGACAAGATCAAGGCTATTGGGGCCCCCAGTAGGATGGTTAACTGCTTGTACATGTAGTTATCATTTATAATGTTAATGTAGGGTCATAAACATTGCTTGACATTCAGCATGACTGCAGAAGGGATTCAGGTGATGGGTCTCACGTTCAGGTGCGTCTTAGAGAGCACTCAGCTGTACAATCTGCTTGGCATTAATGAGTATAACAACAAACTGTATTTTATTTTATTTTATTTTTTATTTTACTTTTGTTTTCTGGGTTTGTTTGACTGAGTTTTGTCAAAAAGCCCATTTCAGCCGAAGCCCGGAGAGAAAAACTTCAACATATTGCAGACATCTTTAAACATACATTCAGTAATAGATGGGAACAGACGTTAAATAGTACACATTTGATAATAGGCAAACTGTACATTAAACCCTGAGTGAAGAACAAACATTCTGCAGCAGGGTGTTAAACTACAGGTAATGTCTGCAGAAAAAGGAGTCCGATGCTTCTCAGCAACATATTAAGCTACCGTGAAGCTCAGATATTTGAAAAGTAAACTGCTGCAATTTTTTACACTTACTAAGCCACTCTTTGGTGTTTATTGAGAGTAAAATTAAAACAACTTAATAAAATAAAAAAAAGTGTGTGTGTGCTTGAGAGTGCAAGAAGAGAATGAGAGAGAGATAGTAAAGTGACAATGTAGACTGCAATAAGCAGTCCATCGTCATTGATTCTTTAACCGTTAAAAGTTATGAAAATGTCCAGCAGTTAAAAAAAATATTGAAAGCATGAAGCATCAAAACTATGGTGGTGGGGGGATGAAGCAGCCAACCAGGGACAGTAAAGGTGTGTGTGTGTGTGTATGTGTGTGTGTGTGTGTGTGTGTGTGTGTGTGTGTGTGTGTGCGTGTGTGTGTGTGTGTGTGTGTGTGTGTGTGTGTGTGTGTGCGCGCATGTGCACGTGTGTGTGTGTGTGTGTGTGTGTGTGTGTGTGTGTGTGTGTGTGTGTATCAAAAAAACTTGGAGGCACTGCTCAAAACCGAGAATCGACTTAAACAGCCACAAAACTAAAGGTTTTAGTGCTTTTATTCATGTTTATTTAAACATGCGGAACTTCATCAGTAAATAAAGTGCTTGCCATACATTATATGCTTATATTAATTTTTCAATTCCACCATACCCAATAGCACAACTCATCTTGTTAGTCAATTAACTCAATCAGTTAAATGATAAATACTGTTTAAAGTAAAAAATACCATTAAATCAAGACTAAACCATATGCATTGTAATTAGTGACGGTGTCTCTATATAAGTCTATTAAGTGCAAATAAATAAATAAGTAAACACTTAATACACATTCCTAACAAAGTATAAATGACAAAAACAATTCAAAAACATACAAGATATATATATATATATATATATATATATATATATATATATATATATAAAATAATGTATATATATATATATATGTGTGTGTGTGTGTGTGTGTGTGTAATGTATTATATAAGATGTTAAAAATTCAAGTAAATGATAAATAACTAAGAACTCTTAAAATCTTAAACTTGAATAAACTCTTAATATTAGTGTGTTCATTGAGACCTGTTCTGTTCTCAATGAAATCTGCCATCTTAACTCACAAATTTCTAATAACTTGTTGCACCCACTAATGAAGGGAAATTCACTAATATGTTCAAGAACAAAAAATGAAACTTTCTAAAGTCCTCACATGCCATACTGTATTTACTTAATGCATTTAATGTGCTCTTGTCTTTAATTGCTTTTACATGTTCTCAAACTCTAACTTTGAGAGGCCTGGTGCCCTTAGCAATATAAAAACTGTGACAAGTACTATAAAGGTTAACATAAACTATCCCCCGGATTCACTAATCTTCCATGCAGGACTAGAGTAGTCCTGCATGGAAGCGACCGTGTAGGAGGATGACGGCAGTGCGCCATGCATATTAATGAAGGAGCACTGCCTGACCTCCTAGGCTTACACAGAGCGTGTACAATTGGAGGGGGCATGTCTGAGAGTAGAGCTCTCAGAATAAACATGCCCTTGCAATGTAGAACAGCACAAAGTGGAATTAAATGAGCGAGACTGCTCATACGTGTCCACATATAAGACATCTAAGAACCCCCTGATCCACCTCAAGCCTTGCCAAAGTGGACCATCCTTTTGCTGCCCAGTGCTCTCACCTGTTTTTACAGAACTTACTAAGTACGTTTCTCTATTGACCCATATTGTAAGCTAATTTAAACTTTTTGTCCTGTGTTTTAGCTTGTAAACTAATTTTAGCCACTGAGTCAGGGTAACCAGCAGCCAGACTCCTTTCCCTTGACTAAAAGCCTCTTTGTTAGATTTTCCCTCGCTACTTACCTCGTTCTTCCCCACTTATTTATCTTTTCCTGGCTACCTGCTGTAGTATCCATTTTTGCCCACTAGGTGGCAGTGTACTTTTGCCTCGTGCCCTTACTCACTCCCCACAATTTACTAGTCTTAGTTCTCTGTATCCCACTCCCCATAGTCTACTAGTCCTATTTCACTGTATTCCGCCTCTTTTATCTCTTGGACATTCACAGTTGCCCTCTTTCCCCTTTCTACTCCTTCTCTGCTCATAGTCAGTACCCTTCACTCTCACTGCTAACTTTAGAATTTATTGCTTCTTAATTTCCCCCTACACTATCCTCTCTTTTATACCTTACCTGCTCTTCTAGCAGCTACTTACCTCCTCCACTGTCTTTCTCTAGCTATATGGTGCTCACTGATTGTTTCTGCTGAATCTTCCACTACTTGCTGTAGCCCGCTCCGTTCGCCCTACGGGCTCACTCCGCTCCCCTACCCTACACCCAATTCCACACCCACCCCCAGTGATGTTGCACTTGAACATACTCAGCCACACCCACTACTTCTATTCCCCCAATCATCTCACACTACTACTTAACCACTCCCACTGCTAACTTTCTCCTTACTCCTCTCCTCCCTACTTCTAAACAAGAATTAACCACCACACTACCTCTCTCCTCACTACTACTGCCCCCTACTACTTAACATCCGCTCCCACTGTTAACTCTCTTCTGAACCCTCTCCTCCCTGCTTTTAGAGGACAATTTTATCAGCCCTACGAACTCTCTCTTTACTGCTACTTCCCCTTCTAGTCACCACTTATCTATTCTACCACACTATATCTCATAATCTAACTATATCTAACATTTTATATTACCCTACCACCCTATTACCTCAAATGACCTTCTCACAGAACACTAACTGTAAAAACTATCTTCTTATTATTTCTTCATTATTTTTTTCTAGCTGTTCCCTACACTTTAACCATCTATGAACATTTCTCTCTAGTTAATTATGTACCTCCACACCAACAAACACTACCTAACATACACCCTAGCTCCCTCTCCCATAGCAACATAACTTCTACCTCAGCATACCTACTCCCAAGATTTCATAGATTTCCCCATATTCTTTACTTTTCCAATAAGATAAACTTACTCAAGTACTTTAAAAGCATAAAAACCTTACCAAAACATCCCACTCTGCTCCTATTAGATGGTGATATTCATCCTAATCCTGGCCCAAGTCAACAATTCTACAATAACCCACAACAACATATATCCAAAAATATTTCTACCTCTATACAAGTAGCAAACTCACTAAGAATTGCTCACCTTAACATCCGTAGCATTAATAACAAACTTAGTCAACTGCATGCTCTTTTACAAGTGCACGAATTTGATATCCTTTGCCTTACAGAAACTTGGCTGAAACCCTCTACTCATGACCTAGAAATAACCCCACCTGGTTACAACATCCTCAGAAATGACCGAACTTCCAAAAAGGGTGGTGGTGTAGCCATCTTATATAAATCAGAACTCCTAGTCTCATCCTATAATGTGTTATTGCCCTCTGATAATAATGCAGAAACCCTCTCCATCAAACTCCACCTTAACAAATCAAAATCTATTTATATCATTTGTACCTACATTCCTCCAGGAAACAATATTAACACTTTAGAAAACATTCTTAATACCCTTTCCACCCGTCTACCTCAAGAAACAATTGTACTAGGTGATTTAACATTGACTGGGCTACCTGTAGCTCCTTCAAACCTAACACCCTTATTAATCTTTATGGCTTCACACAAATAATAAACACCCCCACAAGAATTCACAAACCTAGTAATAAAGAAACCATCCTTGACTGGATCCTTACAAATAGTCATCCTGAAACCTACATACCAGGAACACTTCCTGATGACATTAGTGACCATGTACTAACCTATATAGCAAAGCAAAAAGCTCATAGTCCTAATAACAACAATTTTATATCCTATCGCTCAAAAAAACACTTTGAAGCTGAGAGCTTTCAAAGAGAACTAAAGGCCTGCAACTGGTCTCCTCTGAAAGAACTTAGACTAGATGAAGCTGTTTCCTACTTTAATACTAAATTCTTACAAATCCTAGATCATCATGCCCCTCCTCGCTCTTCCCAAATTAGAAACAAAGCAGCCCCTTGGCTCACAAAACAAACCAGAGAAAAAATATTCCTTAGAAACAAAATATGGACCAAATGGAGAGCCACTAATAGCTCTGCTGACCACCTACTCTATAAACAGCTAAGAAATGCAACCAAAAATACATTTTATTAGATAAACAAAACTATTATTTCCTCCTTCAACAAACACACCCGAAAAGTCCTCAAAAGTTCTGGTCAGGCATCAACAAGCTACTCAAACCAGGACATACCAAAACTCCAGCCCCATCATCAGTTCCACATAATAATCCTTTACAAATAGCAGATGCCTTTAACAATTACTTCACTGAAACTATCCAAACTCTTGCTAATACACTGTCCCCTACTTCCCCCACCCCTTTCCAAAACACAAATAGCTCAGTGCCCTCCTTACATATACAATCGGTACCACCATCCTTTATCTGTAAACTCCTACAAAAACTCAAACCTGTACCCCTTCTGCCGACCGCCTCCCGGCTAAATACCTTCAAATAGCAGCCAAAGTCATTGCATATCCTATATCCATCCTTATAAACCGAACAATCATAGAAGGAAACATCCCATCCATTTGGAAAGTCTCCCATATCATCCCCTTACATAAAGGTGGCAATTCCACTGATATCTCTAATTTTAGACCTATTGCTTTACTTTCCCCTCTGGCCATAATAATGGAAAAATGTATTCACTATCAACTACTTCAACATCTGCTCCATAATAATTTACTAGCCAATAGCCAGCATGGCTTCAGGCCCTTTCATAGTACAACTACCGCCCTACTAACTTTCACAGACTGTATCAACAGAAATCGAAATAATAACTATTTTTCTTCTGCACTATTCATTGACTTATCCAAAGCCTTTGATATGGTGAACCACAAATTACTGATCAGTGTACTAAAAGCCCAATCTCTTGACCCACAAGCAATACACTGGTTTACATCCTATCTTGAAAATAGACAACAAGCAGTGCTCTGGGACAATACTCTCTCTACACCTCTACCCGTAAACATTGGAGTCCCTCAAGGATCTATCCTAGGCCCTCTTCTTTTCTCAATTTTTATTAATGATCTCAACACTGAATTTCCTAAAGCCACCTGTATACAATATGCCGATGACTCAGCCTTGATATGTACTGCTAAATCAGCAACCTCTCTTCAAACCCTCACTCAAACAGTATTTAACACTGTTGAAAATTGGTTTACCCATCATTGCCTTCTCCTAAATCCCAAAAAAACAAAACTTCTGCTTTTTGCTCCTACCCTAAAGTCACCAGAGATAGACTTCATAATTACCTGAAATAATGGAACTACTATTTCCCCTGATACTACTACACGTCTCCTGGGCATTACCATAGATAACAAACTCAACTTTGATGACCATATCAACAATACTATTATACTGTTAATAAAAAACTAGGCTTCCTGTATAGAGTCAAACTCTTCCTCACTCTACAAGCTAGAACCTCCATTGCCCAGACTAACCTCGCTTCCACCCTATTCTATGCTTCCGTTATATACACCAATCTATCAAGGCACAATCTAAGCAAGCTTGAAACCAGTTATAACAACATAGCCAGATTTGCCACAGGCACTTCTTTCAGAACCCATCACTGTCTTAATCTCAAACAACTTGGATGGTCCAAACTTCAAAACCATCTTCTGTATAATCAACTAGTGATCATACAAAAAATTCTCTACCCCCAAATAATACCCCTATCCTTACTAACCTGATCTCCCCTTATAAAAATCTGGAAACACTTCGCTCATCTAATAAGTTACTCATTTCCAGTGTTAAATCTAACAAAAAGTAGGCGACTCACTCTTTACTAATGTGGTGGGCAAAATCTGGAACCAGCTCCCTAGAACACTCACATCTCTCTCATCTACATCTCTCTTCAAAAAAAAACCTTAAGGACCATCTGAAAATTCTCTGGCTTTGTCCCTGCTCTAAACCAGACTGAATCCTACTTCCTCTCCTTATTTCTCTCATCTTGCTTTCAACCCTTATTCCTGTTCCATGTGCCCTCTACATCAATGTTTCTATGCAAACCAATCATATGCTAGCCAGTGTATTATTTTTTCCTATTCTTTTCTTCCATAACCTTCTTATGCCTCCATCTCTCTTTCTTAGGCCTAAACATTATTATCTTCTGACCTTGTATGTATCTAAAATTGCTGTATCTTAAACCATGTTTTGAGTCTATACCTCTAGACTTAATTTGAATTTTTAAAAGTCCAAACATTGAAATTTATGTATAGTATTGTTTAAGTATTGTATTTTCTCTTTTTACCTGCTTGGAGCTTATCTCCCTGGGCCTCTACTGAAAATGGACATGTATCCAGCTAGACTAGCCCAGTCAACAAATGTAAAATAAAATAAAATAAAATAAATATCCCCACCAACAGTCCCCCATGTGTACAACAGCAACAGAACATAAAAATCAAAAGAAGAAACCCCCTTCATTTTTTTTTAAAACTCCGAGTACAGCTAACCATAGGTGCACGGGTGTGCCCATTGCTTAGCAACGGTTAAAGCAGCTTAAAAGGCTGAAGAGGATAACAAGGAAGATATAAGCAAATGAAGCAGCACAGCAATAGTGTAGTGGGCAGAGCATTTGCCTAACGAGCAGGCATTCCTGGTTCAAGTCCCACTGCAAGACAGTCTATTTTACATGACAAAGCATGGTATAACCAATATTTGTATTGCAAAACCCACTAAATAACATATATTTACGAACTGGAGTACTGCAGGAAATGCACATGTTATGAGTCAGTATTATAATGAATAAGGCGGTAGTAAGCAGGTGTAAGCACAGATAAGCAGTAGTAAGCATATGTAAGCACTACTAAGCATGTTTAAGTGCGTTTGCATGTGGATAAGCACTGCCTACACAGATTAAGCACAGGAGAAGCTAACTGGGTGTAAGACACTATAACCGGAAGTTAGCAGTGCTTACCTCCATGCAAACCCACGCAATCTTGCATACAACTGCTTTAAAATGCCTTAATCACTCTGTATCCAACGGTCGGCGTTCTGCCCAGCAACAAAATAAACAGCCTCTGCAAGGCTCGAACCCAGGACCATGCACACCATACACAAAATGATTTACCACTAAGCTATGCCAGATATGCATAAATCTGATGTTTTCAGAAACATAACATCCAGCCCAGTCATGCAACAGTACAGAGAATGTATACCGACATCTAGATGTATGTGTGTGTGTGTAAATATATTACTATCTAAACGGATACAACATATCTATGTATGTAGTGACATATATATATATATATATATATATATATATATATATATATATATATATATATATATATATATATATATATATATATATATATATATATATATGTGTGTGTGTGTGTGTATATATATATATATATATATATATATATATATATATATATATATATATATAAATATCCAGAAATATATACATATATATACAAATATATGAACACATACATGCAAATGCCGTCACATCTGCACATATATATGTCAACACCTGTATGTCCACATATGCACAGCAAGTTACATATATGTACGCAGATATATATATCTCCGTAGGTATATATGGACATAGTTAGAAATATGTACGCAAATATATATATCCATATAGGTATATATGGCCAGACATCTGTAGGTAGCAATGGTAGATTAACAGAAACATATATGTCCACATACACCGTTAATGGGGTTGAGAGGCCCCAAACAATACACGTCTCGTACGGATTGGCATACCCCCCTCCAGCCAAACACGTCTGCCCTGCAATACACTACCAAGTTCATTTTATTGTGTTTCATTTAAATAGGGATTTAAATTGGTCTTCTTTTATGTTTCACATGTTTATATCACATTCCCCTCTCCCCCACCCACAAGGCAGGCCAACCAGTACAGGCCCATCCAACCCAGGCCATCCTCGACCCATACATTTATTACCCACAGTTTTGCTGCCCCCCCCACCCTGCTGCACACACACAGTCACCATCCCTTCCCTGTTTACCAGCCCGTAGCTACCACACCACTACACATTGCCCACCCTCTACTCCTCCTCCCCTCGGGACTGATCCTGTAGGTTGTCCCGACCCAAGTATCCTAGGTCTGCCACACACTGTAGTCCATGCACATAGCCATGCATACCTCTGCAGCCATGGTTTTAGAGGAAAGTAGAATACCCAATTTTTGGACTGTCCCGGGTGAATGTTCCCCTGGTAATAGCAATAGACTTCACGTGTGACTTTGTTTACATTAACGGTTTTATTTGTTGGCATCGCAAAGCATATGTGGCGCACAAGGTTGCCCGATATGCACACGAAACCTAATAGGAATGTCTAAATCAGGTATATAGGAAACACACAAGGGTGTAAGCCTGTTTGCGCAGGGGTAAGTACTGCCTACACAGGTTAAGCAATTTAGAAGCTAACTGAGTGTAAGACACTGTAATCGGAAGTTAACAGTGCTTACCTCTGTGCAAACCTGCGCAAACACGCTTACAACTGCTTTAAAGTGCCTTAATCACTTTGTATCCAATGGCCGGTGTTCTGCCCAGCAACAAAATAAACAACTCCTGCAAGGCTCAAACCCAGGACCCTGCATAGGCAATGTGATTAACCACTAAGCCACCGCAGATATACATATCCCTGACGTTTCCACAAACATAGTATCCAGCAATACCAGTCAGCATTAAAGGACATGTAGCTAAATATGTAGATGTATGTTTGTGTGTGTGTGTGTGTGTGTGTGTGTGTGTGTGTGTGTGTGTGTGTGTGTGTGTGTGTATATATATATATATATATATATATATATATATATATATCCATAACTAAATAGATATATACCTCTCCCTCTCTGTAGTACATATGTAGAGATATATAGACATACATATATATAAATACCCACATATAGATATATACATATGCAGACAACCATACATCCACATGTCGATAGATATATATACAGCAATATATATATATATATATATATATATATATATATATATATATATATATCAAAAGGCAAAAAATAAATGGTAATGGCAAACAGTGCCTCCAACCAGCAGTCAATTCGTAAAAGTAGAAAAAGGAGGCACCAGACCACAGCTGCAAATAACATAAAACACTTTTATTCCAAAGACAAATAACAGGTGAGCACTTTCGTGTACTAAGCCACTTCATCAGACAATGTAATGAAAAGCTCTTCAGGTTATATACCCAACAGTTCAATTAATTATGCTAATGTATAACCCTTCCCTCCTGCCTTAAAGTCATATTACATTCAGCATGAACTCTTCTCTAGATAAAAGTCAAATACAAGATATCTTTCTAAAAAATACTTAATAACATTAACAAACATAATAAATCAAAATTGAACTTTCTATACACAAAATTCTCACAATAACATCACTGTAACAGTATTATAACATAATATAATACGAATACAAGTTTAAAAACACACTTCATATATAAACTTAAAATAACATGACATGGAAGCTGCCAACTACTTTTTTAAGTCTCTAGCTAATAATATGGGCTTAATATTCAGTTTATCATTGAGACCCTTTCCCATATTCACCCTGAGTCTCACTATCCATTCTAGTTCCTTAGTCTCTGTCTTCAAATTGACATCTCCCCTCTACAGTTATTGACAAGCCTGTCAATTACCATGAAATGAAAAGTGTGTGCAGCACCATAACTCTCAACATGCCTTGCCAGAGCATTAGTGTCTGCCATCCTCCCTATATCATAGAGGTGTTCCCTCATCCGATCCCTAAACCTCCATGTTGTCATGCCAACATAAAAAGAGGTGCAGATCAAGCAATGTGCCAAGTAAACAATGTTAGTGCTATTGCAATTAGCAAGTAAACAATGTTAATGTTATTGCAATTAGCTTTAAGTCTAAATTTGAATACCCTGTTCAAATCCGGATGCAGGAACTCACCATTAGAATCCACATGCATACATAAATTACAATTGCCACAAGGAAACGTGCCAAAATTACTCACACTAGGGCTCTGTGATATACTTTGTTGGGACCGAGGTCCACAAAGTAACCCTTTTAAATTCTTCTTATTCTTAAAGGGGTATCTTGGAACTTCCCCTACCAATTGTGTAATGTCCTCATCAGCACATAATATGTTCCAGTTCCTGTGGTAAATGTCCTGTAACAACCTAATGTTACTAGAATAAGTGACTGACATTCTCATAGGCTTACAGGCATCTCCCCTGGGCAACGGCAGTGGGTTTGCCTCAGAAAAATAGGGTTTGCCCTGCATATTTCTACTCCCAGAGACCTCCATCAGGGTTCCCTGAACCTCATCTTCAGTGTAACCTCTCTGTAAAAATCTTGCCTTTAACTGACCAAGTTCCCCCTCAAATTTCATACAATTGGCTGTTAGCCTAGATGTTCTAAGCCCTTGTCTTTTACAATATTTAAAAAAATGCTGGGGGTGCATGCTTTTCCTATGAAGGTAGCTGCTTCTATAGCAGTTTTTCCTAAAGATCTCTGTTTCAAACTGCCCTCCAGCCTTCTGGATCACCTTCACATCCAGGAAATCAATAGCATCAAATGAACTTTTCATGGAAAATTTGAGGAAGTTTGTACTCTCTTTTAAATATGAGAAAAAAGGTGCAAAGGACAATTCATCACCTTCCCAAAGGACAAAAAGATCATCCACAAATCTCCTATAAAATCTCAGGGACCCTTCAAATTCCCTCTAGAGGTGCTCTATTTCCCACATGGCCATAACAATGTTGGAGTAGCCATTGGGCAAGAAGTGCCCATGGCCACGCCATCCATTTGTTTAAACAGAACATTCTCAAACATGAATATGTTGTTCTCAAGAATCAATTCCATGAGCAACGATAATAAATCAACACATTGTACATCATACAAGCCATCCTCTATTAAATACTGTCTGAAATATTCTATGCCTATCACATTGGGGATAAAAGTGAACAAAGACTGTACATCCATAGTTATCAACAACATCCTCCTGCCCATTCCTAGAGACCCAGTGTAAGCATAAAGATCTCTCAAAAATTGTTTAGTATCCAGTAGAATATTACTATTCCTCTTAAGTATAGGCTTTAGGTGATGTTCGACATATATAGATAGGGGCTCCGTGGACCAGCCCTTCCCCGACACAATAGGCCTCATGGGTGTCAACACTGGATGTTTGTGAATTTTAGGGAGTCCCTGTATGACAGGTATAACTGGGTCCTTGATAATAAAATACTTGAACAAATCTAGACTGATAATGTAACACTGTAAACACTCAAATAAAGCATTATGAATGGACATATTACATTTCTGTACCTGATGATAATCAACTTTTCGATAAAACATGTCATCATTTAACATATTAAACATGGCATCTCTATAATACATATAGTTCATAATAACCAGTGGTCCTCCTTTATCTGCTGGTCTAACCAAAAAAGAGGCATAATGACATAAGAAGTCCAAAGCTGCCCTTTTCTCCTTGCTCAGATTGTTAAAACATATATTAGAGACATTCTCATCATGCATATTATATATCTCCCTTGCGCAAGTTTTCTCAAAATTTTCAACTGCTGAATTATTAATAGGGATATAGCCACTTGGTTTTTTAAAACTATTCAAAGAAGAGTCATTACCATTAACATTGCCAAACTGCATTTTAAGCATTAAACTTTGTGTAAAAGTTTTTAATTACAAAATATTGTCTGTAATAGTCATTTTACTTGCTGGAATGAAGGACATACCCTTGTCCAGGACTCTACACTCATTGTATGTCAACACCCAATGAGATATAGTCCAAATTAACGTTTGTTCCCTTGTTGCCACATCCTCTTGATGGTCATGGGCTGTTCTTCTTCCAGTGATGCCTTCTGCTTCATCCAGCCCCTGCTCTGTAAACGGCCACGAAAATGCACCTGTCGAGTGGGGTACGGCGTGGTTAAATTTGTATTCAGTACAGCATTTAAACTGATGCTTCTCTAGTTCCCCTCAGTCTTTAAGTTTGTAAAACAAACTTCATGATCGCCATGCTTACTACGTGCTCCTCTCTCAATCTTACATTTACAGCTTCCCCCACACTGCTCTCCAAAGAATTACTAGGGGGCGTAGCATGTATTACAACTGCCTTGCCTACAATCTCCACCTCCTCTATGACCGAGGTGCTGGGTACAACAGCTGATTGGACCATCGGCTGAACAGAAGCCTCTGCATCAGACGAATTAACATTTCGTTAATTGCCACTATTAACTTTGTCATCATTGTTACATTCTCTGGGCCAAGCAAAGACCCACCCATTAGCAAAGTCCTGCAAGTCCCTATGTACTTTCTTCTTTCAACTAAAAAGTTACCGTTCATAAGCACTAACTGTCTCAATGATGGAATCAAGTTTTATATCCACAACAGACTGCGGATATTTCACACATAGTTTGCTTTTTGCAACCGACAGATATTATAAGATAAATCAGCCTCTTCAAGCTTAAAGTAGTCAATAAGTAGTTGAGGACCCCTCGGGTAGCTAACGATAGGTATTCTAGGGCTTTGACCATACCTTATACACTTGATTTTTATGACATCAGGAAAATAATTGAGAAATTTTGGAAAATTTTTGTGATGGATGAAGAGAGTGTGGGGGTCCTTGGTGAAAAAACAGTTGTAGTTTATAAAAGAGACACCTGCTTTAAAGGCCTTTTGGAAAAGAACTTGAGGTTTCAAAAAAATGGGGGTTGTTTTAAATGTGGCAGGTGTGCTCACTGCTCATCTATTGTGGACAGAGGGAGATTTTCATTAAGAACTACGGGTTTCTCTACCCAAAGAAAAGGTATTACTGGGTTTTCAAAAGGGGTAGTGCATGTTGCTCTGTGTGACTCGTGTGGTGGCTTTTACGTGGGCAAAACTAAGAGGGCCCTCAAGCAATGGGTTTATGAACATGGCTATGAAATTAGACAGAAAAACAATAAAAATGCATTGTACAAGCATAGTGAGATGTTTCCTTTGCATAAGTTTAAGTTTTTGCCATTGATCATGCTGACCTAGGTTCAAGGGGCAGTTCGTTGGATGAGTTTTTGGAACTCCTTGAATTAAATTGGCAAATTAAACTTAATGCCAGTACAAAACCTGGGCTCAATGACAGGGTCAGTATTATGGCCCTACTAAAACTGAAGTCTTTGTATTTTTTATGAGTGATTACCAACTACCAAAGAGTGGTTGTATGTTGTGGTTCTTGCAAAATGTGTTTTACTTTGTCATGTTATTCATTTTTAATTTCCTGGGGAAATTATGTAATTAATGTGTAAGGTGAGATGGGTTATTTAAGCAGGGTTTTCACTTTGTATTTGTATTCTGATGAAGTCAGTGGAGACTGACGAAAACGCTTAATTGAATAAAGAAGAGTTTTCCTTTTACCTGGATCTGTGGTATTGTTGGCTGCCTACTTCGTTTTCTGTTTTTCCACAGTACTGAGACGTGCAGAGAGGGCAATGTGTGAAGGTATGGTATGGCTGGGCTAGCAACTGGAGAATGGATGGATGCTGTGTACAGGGGTCGGGGGAAGGAACCATGGATATGACATTATGGTAGAAATATGCCAATGAAGCAGAACAGCAATAGTGTAGTGGGCAGAGCATCTGCCCAATGAGCAGGCATTCCTGGTTCGAGTCCCCCTGTAGCACAGTCTATTTTACATGGCAAAGCACATTATAACCTATAGTTTTGTTGCAAAACCCACTAAATAGCATATATATATATATATATATATATATATGTAGAAACACACAAGTAGCCCCTCGATATATACAAAAACTCTTCGTAGTGTCCCAGGAACAAATGCAGCAAGCAAACGACAACAGTTGAGAATGTAAGATTAAATAACTGCTTCACAAAGCTTCGTAGTCAAAAGTTTAAATAATCCAACGAATTTAATTTAGAAAATACATACAAACAAAACGTAAGCGCTTTCACGATCTCATATCGCTTCATCAGACGTAACAGCAACTGACAACTGAGCCTCATATATATAAGAAATTCAAACCTCTTAATTAGATAATTGATCTATCACTTTTAAAGCGCCAACATTTGAATACATTTAAAAACATTTAAAACATTTTTAAAAAATCATCAGAAGAAATTGGCATAAAACCTAATATAAAAACAACCAATAGTATTATAAGAGACAACTATAATACTAAAAATATATTACTAAAAATATATGTGACTACAAATATGTCTAGCGTAAAGGTCTAGCCTTAAGAATAGGTTTAATGGTAGTACTGTCATTTAGTCCATGACCCCTGTGCGCCCCCAACCTAAAAATCCAACGTAACTCAGCACATTCTGTATCATTAGTAAGGTTCCCCATCCTAATGTTAGCATGTTGAACATGTATAATTTGAAATAAGAACTTATGTGTAGTTCCCTCATGCAAAACATGCTTAGCTAGGGCATTATATTCTTCCTTCCTTGTTATGCAGTACAAGTGGTCCCTAATGCGTTCCCTAAGGGTACGATTCGTCTTCCCAATGTAAAACCGAAAACACACAACGCAGTGGGCCACATACACCAGATTTTTAGTACTGCAGTCACCATTGCATCCAAGTTCCCAAAGGCGACCTGTGTCGGGATGTCTAAAAAACCTCGACTCATCAATGTAATCACATTGATTACAACCACCACACTTACTGGTGTTGTAAAAAATCCTACTGACAGATTCAAGTCCTATGTTCAAAGGATTTCTGTAACATAACATTTGCTTCAAACTATTATTGTTTTTATATGCATATTTGGGTCTATCCCCAATTATCTCTCTTGTTTTATCATCAACTAATAAAATATGCCAATTTTCCTCGATAGCTTTTTGAATCTTACTCACATTATGGGCATAGGGCAATACCATCCTCAGATCCTTGTTCATAGCATTATCCTTCCCCTTTCTCATACTGATCTTCTCCGAGTAATACGGTCTCGCTATCGTATTCCTACTAACTAAAACCTCAGTACAAATATCATCCACTGCATCCTTATCATACCCCCTTGAGATAAACTCTGATTTTAACTTGTCCATCTCGCAATGTAGCTTCAGATCTTCACAGCACAACCGTGCTAGTCTCAAAGCTTGACCCTTTACCACATTACTAAACAACTTGGGGTTGTGCATACTTGTTCGATGTAGGTAAGACGTACAATAGCAGGGCTTTCTATAGACCTCAGTTATCAAGCCTCTGCCATCCTTACTTATTTTAACATCTAAATAATTAATAGATTTCATGGAGTATTCCATTGTAAATTTCAAGAATTCACTACTATTATTAACATATTCATGAAAACACAACAATTCCTGTTCTGTTCCATCCCAAAGCAAAATCAAATCGTCCACAAAACGACGATGAAAGATAACCTTAGAATGCCCAACAAGATTGGCCTTCTCCCATGATGCCATGATAAGATTTGCATAAGCATTGGCACAACTTGTGCCCATTGCTATGCCTTTACTTTGCTTGTAAAACCTATCATGGTAGATGAAAATGTTGTTCTCCAGCACCAACTCTGCTAAAAAACATAAGAAATCTGCCTTCAATCTGTCAAAACCTCCCTCATCCATTAAGAGTTCATGCAACCATTGCAAACCTATCTCATTAGGTATACTAGTAAACAACGCTTCCACGTCTAATGTCACCAGTAAAAATTGTGTGATGTCATCATGTGACTGAACAAACTCATAGAGATCACTTAAAAAGTGTTCTGTATCTCTTAACACTTGCGTGAACTTACATAAGACCCCTTTCAATTCTTGGTCTAAATAAATAGATATGGCTTCTGTAGCCCATCCTGCTCCCGCTACAATGGGTCTGCATTTGGGCTGTTTGGGATGTTTATGTATCTTAGGGAGGCCATGTAGTTGTGGAATAACTGGAAAGTCAACCTTGAAGTAGTCATATAATTCATTTGTTAGAACCCCCATGTTTTTACACTCAAGTAAAGCCCTATTTACATTGTCTATGATTGCATTAACATCTTCTTGACCGATAACCTGATAGGCATCAGTGCTAAGCATATCTAACATGGTGTTCAGATAGTACGTGGTATCCATTACCACAATAGGTCCTCCTTTATCAGAGGGTCTAATAACGATGTCAGCATTATTTTTCAACTCTCTGAGACAACGCTGCTCGTCTCTAGTAATATTAAATTCCCCACAACCTACATTAAATTGTGTATCATCATACATAGTATTTTCAAACGCTTTCAGAAAAGTGTCAACATTAGGTGGCAAATGTGGTAAAAACAAACTTTTCTTTCTTAACACATTATCATTACTAGTATTAGTTCTATACATCAATTTTAAGGCAATATTTCTAGCAAAAACACGTGCTGAAATAATTGCCTCACTCATGTCCATGTTACTTGTAGGTATGAAACCCAGTCCTTTATTAAGGATCCCTAGTTCAATGTCAGATAACTCATATTTGGAAATATTCCAAACTAGTCCCTTTGGGACCACATCTTTTTGAGCGTACGCACCTGCTTTTGTTGTTGCGGTGCTTCCTTCCTTTTCTGTCCTCTCTGTACTTCTGCTTCCAAGGATTTCTTCCTCCCTAGTCTTATTGGTAATGGAAAAACCGGAGGGTCGGACCTCATTACCCCTTCATTAATTAGTTTTCTTCTTACATCCCCCTCTCCACGCTTATTGGTGTTCTCAAACACCTCACCAGTTGTTTCCATGGGTGTTGAGTATACCGAGCCTATAGCCGCTGGTGAGGTCAAAACTCCTACAACACCCTCCGTATTCACGACCGTGTCTGTTACGCTATTGACCTCTCCATTTGACAACACACTATCCATTGTATTCCTTTGTTGCATCACATCCAGTGGCACATTCATCTCTCGCCTTCCATCCGATCTTTTATTGTAGCCACGAGACCCCTGTATAGCCTCTCCAGATTGTACATTGGCATTGTTCTCTAAATTAGCCTTGTCCTTAGGCCAAAGAAAAACATTCTGTTTTGCGAAATCATCTAAATCTCTGTTTATTTTTCTTTTCTTATACTCCAACAGTCTTGTTTCATATCGTTGCACCTTTTCTATAGTTTCCTGCAAAAAAACTTCAGCCGGTCCATCCCCACAAACTTCAAACAAATCATACTGATGTTGCATTACATCGTTCCTCAAATCATTTTCAATCGGTTGAAAATAGTCTATTAACAGCTTCATGTAGGCACGACTCGTACTAATATTTATTTGCTGCCATTTGGATAACAAATCAGAGTATACTGTCCCATAAGAAGGCATATTTAACACCCTCAAACCCCTCGGTATAATATTAAGGTTTAAGCATGCTTCCAAATGGAAGCGTTGACACTGCAACCGCTTAAATCTATAGATTTCATTTTCCAAGTTGTTTTTTAGTGCTCTAACCTCTTGCTGGTTATTCTTAACCATCTCGGAATTGTCCGTAAACTCCGTCGCTTTCATTTGGAGCAATGGATTAGATAAATCAGTCAATAGGTTCCTAAGCCTCATATTTGCATTGTAACCAGTCTCCTTTTCGACCGCCGATGCTGCTGCTGCTCCTTCCATTCCCCTGGTATATGTAGAAACACACAAGTAGCCCCTCGATATATACAAAAACTCTTCGTAGTGTCCCAGGAACAAATGCAGCAAGCAAACGACAACAGTTGAGAATGTAAGATTAAATAACTGCTTCACAAAGCTTCGTAGTCAAAAGTTTAAATAATCCAACGAATTTAATTTAGAAAATACATACAAACAAAACGTAAGCGCTTTCACGATCTCATATCGCTTCATCAGACGTAACAGCAACTGACAACTGAGCCTCATATATATAAGAAATTCAAACCTCTTAATTAGATAATTGAAACTGACAAAAGTGATAGATCAATTATCTAATTAAGAGGTTTAAATTCGTTGGATTATTTAAACTTTTGACTACGAAGCTTTGTGAAGCAGTTATTTAATCTTACATTCTCAACTGTTGTCGTTTGCTTGCTGCATTTGTTCCTGGGACACTACGAAGAGTTTTTGTATATATCGAGGGGCTACTTGTGTGTTTCTACATATACCAGGGGAATGGAAGGAGCAGCAGCAGCATCGGCGGTCGAAAAGGAGACTGGTTACAATGCAAATATGAGGCTTAGGAACCTATTGACTGATTTATCTAATCCATTGCTCCAAATGAAAGCGACGGAGTTTACGGACAATTCCGAGATGGTTAAGAATAACCAGCAAGAGGTTAGAGCACTAAAAAACAACTTGGAAAATGAAATCTATAGGTTTAAGCGGTTGCAGTGTCAACGCTTCCATTTGGAAGCATGCTTAAACCTTAATATTATACCGAGGGGTTTGAGGGTGTTAAATATGCCTTCTTATGGGACAGTATACTCTGATTTGTTATCCAAATGGCAGCAAATAAATATTAGTACGAGTCGTGCCTACATGAAGCTGTTAATAGATTATTTTCAACCGATTGAAAATGATTTGAGGAACGATGTAATGCAACATCAGTATGATTTGTTTGAAGTTTGTGGGGATGGACCGGCTGAAGTTTTTTTGCAGGAAACTATAGAAAAGGTGCAACGATATGAAACAAGACTGTTGGAATATAAGAAAAGAAAAATAAACAGAGATTTAGATGATTTCGCAAAACAGAATGTTTTTCTTTGGCCTAAGGACAAGGCTAATTTAGAGAACAATGCCAATGTACAATCTGGAGAGGCTATACAGGGGTCTCGTGGCTACAATAAAAGATCGGATGGAAGGCGAGAGATGAATGTGCCACTGGATGTGATGCAACAAAGGAATACAATGGATAGTGTGTTGTCAAATGGAGAGGTCAATAGTGTAACAGACACGGTCGTGAATACGGAGGGTGTTGTAGGAGTTTTGACCTCACCAGCGGCTATAGGCTCGGTATACTCAACACCCATGGAAACAACAGGTGAGGTGTTTGAGAACACCAATAAGCGTGGAGAGGGGGATGTAAGAAGAAAATTAATTAATGAAGGGGTAATGAGGTCCGACCCTCCGGTTTTTCCATTACCAATAAGACTGGGGAGGAAGAAATCCTTGGAAGCAGAAGTACAGAGAGGACAGAAAAGGAAGGAAGCACCGCAACAACAACAGCAGGTGCGTACGCTCAAAAAGATGTGGTCCCAAAGGGACTAGTTTGGAATATTTCCAAATATGAGTTATCTGACATTGAACTAGGGATCCTTAATAAAGGACTGGGTTTCATACCTACAAGTAACATGGACATGAGTGAGGCAATTATTTCAGCACGTGTTTTTGCTAGAAATATTGCCTTAAAATTGATGTATGGAACTAATACTAGTAATGATAATGTGTTAAGAAAGAAAAGTTTGTTTTTACCACATTTGCCACCTAATGTTGACACTTTTCTGAAAGCGTTTGAAAATACTATGTATGATGATACACAATTTAATGTAGGTTGTGGGGAATTTAATATTACTAGAGACGAGCAGCGTTGTCTCAGAGAGTTGAAAAATAATGCTGACATCGTTATTAGACCCTCTGATAAAGGAGGACCTATTGTGGTAATGGATACCACGTACTATCTGAACACCATGTTAGATATGCTTAGCACTGATGCCTATCAGGTTATCGGTCAAGAAGATGTTAATGCAATCATAGACAATGTAAATAGGGCTTTACTTGAGTGTAAAAACATGGGGGTTCTAACAAATGAATTATATGACTACTTCAAGGTTGACTTTCCAGTTATTCCACAACTACATGGCCTCCCTAAGATACATAAACATCCCAAACAGCCCAAATGCAGACCCATTGTAGCGGGAGCAGGATGGGCTACAGAAGCCATATCTATTTATTTAGACCAAGAATTGAAAGGGGTCTTATGTAAGTTCACGCAAGTGTTAAGAGATACAGAACACTTTTTAAGTGATCTCTATGAGTTTGTTCAGTCACATGATGACATCACACAATTTTTACTGGTGACATTAGACGTGGAAGCGTTGTTTACTAGTATACCTAATGAGATAGGTTTGCAATGGTTGCATGAACTCTTAATGGATGAGGGAGGTTTTGACAGATTGAAGGCAGATTTCTTATGTTTTTTAGCAGAGTTGGTGCTGGAGAACAACATTTTCATCTACCATGATAGGTTTTACAAGCAAAGTAAAGGCATAGCAATGGGCACAAGTTGTGCCAATGCTTATGCAAATCTTATCATGGCATCATGGGAGAAGGCCAATCTTGTTGGGCATTCTAAGGTTATCTTTCATCGTCGCTTTGTGGACGATTTGATTTTGCTTTGGGATGGAACAGAACAGGAATTGTTGTGTTTTCATGACTATGTTAATAATAGTAGTGAATTCTTGAAATTTACAATGGAATACTCCATGAAATCCATTAATTATTTAGATGTTAAAATAAGTAAGGATGGCAGAGGCTTGATAACTGAGGTCTATAGAAAGCCCTGCTATTGTACGTCTTACTTACATCGAACAAGTATGCACAACCCCAAGTTGTTTAGTAATGTGGTAAAAGGTCAGGCTTTGAGACTGGCACGGTTGTGCTGTGAAGATCTGAAGCTACATTGCGAGATGGACAAGTTAAAATCAGAGTTTATCTCAAGGGGGTATGATAAGGATGCAGTGGATGATATTTGTACTGAGGTTTTAGTTAGTAGGAATACGATAGCGAGACCGTATTACTCGGAGAAGATCAGTATGAGAAAGGGGAAGGATAATGCTATGAACAAGGATCTGAGGATGGTATTGCCCTATGCCCATAATGTGAGTAAGATTCAAAAAGCTATCGAGGAAAATTGGCATATTCTATTAGTTGATGATAAAACAAGAGAGATAATTGGGGATAGACCCAAATATGCATATAAAAACAATAATAGTTTGAAGCAAATGTTGTGTTATAGAAATCCATTGAACATAGGACTTGAATCTGTTAGTAGGATTTTTTACAACACCAGTAAGTGTGGTGGTTGTAATCAATGTGATTACATTGATGAGTCGAGGTTTTTTAGACATCCCGACACAGGTCGCCTTTGGGAACTTGGATGCAGTGGTGACTGCAGTACTAAAAATCTGGTATATGTGGCCCATTGCGTTGTGTGTTTTCGGTTTTATATTGGAAAGACGAATCGTACCCTTAGGGAACGCATTAGGGACCACTTGTACTGCATAACAAGGAAGGAAGAATATAATGCCCTAGCTAAGCATGTTTTGCATGAGGGAACTACACATAAGTTCTTATTTCAAATTATACATGTTCAACATGCTAACATTAGGATGGGGAACCTTACTAATGATACAGAATGTGCTGAGCTACGTTGGATTTTTAGGTTGGGGGCGCACAGGGGTCATGGATTAAATGACAGTACTACTATTAAACCTATTCTTAAGGCTAGACCTTTACGCTAGATATATTTGTAGTCATAAATATTTTTAGAAATAGTAATATAGTTGTCTTTTATAATACTATTGGTTGTTTTTATATTAGGTTTTATGCCAATTTCTTCTGATGATTTTTTAAAAATGTTTTAAATGTTTTTAAATGTATTCAAATGTTGGCGCTTTAAAAGTGATAGATCAATTATCTAATTAAGAGGTTTGAATTTCTTATATATATGAGGCTCAGTTGTCAGTTGCTGTTACGTCTGATGAAGCGATATGAGATCGTGAAAGCGCTTACGTTTTGTTTGTATGTATTTTCTAAATTAAATTCGTTGGATTATTTAAACTTTTGACTACGAAGCTTTGTGAAGCAGTTATTTAATCTTACATTCTCAACTGTTGTCGTTTGCTTGCTGCATTTGTTCCTGGGACACTACGAAGAGTTTTTGTATATATATATATATATATATATATATATATATATATATATATATATATAAATAAACTGGAGTACCGCAAGAAATGCACATGTGAAGAGTAAGTGTCATACTGAATACGGCAATACTAAGCAAGCAAGTGTAAGCGGGGATAAGCAATGCGCACACAGAGTAAACAATGTTGAAGCCAACTGTCTCTAAGCATATGTAACCAGAGATTAGCATTGCCTATCTTTGCACAAACCAGCGCAAACACGCTTACAATTGCCTCAAAGTACCTTAATCACTCTGTATGCAGCAACTGCTGTTCTGTCCAGAAATAAAAGTAATCAACCTTTGCAGGATGTGAACCCACTACCCTCTATACTACAATCACAGTAGTAAACCACTAAGCCATCACAGCATTATGTAAGAATGAGGTTCCAACAACAAAATCCACACCATAGGAAAATCAAGCTGAACATGTGCAATGAATTTATATGCAGTGTGATGTTGTATAACCTGCTACATAACATAAATATGTGAACTGGAGTACTGCAGTAAGTCCAAATGGGAGGTGTTATTGTAATAAAGTGTTGAAGTTCCTAGGACCCCATACAGTGTACGTACACATGAATTAAGGATACGAGACACATATATAACATGTAATGAAGAGGAAATCAATGCCAAAAGGCAAATATCATGCAAATCAAATATGAAGCACCGCTAAGCATTGCACAACATTGCTTATCAGACTACTGCCAGGATACTACCAGTGGGAGAAACAGTGTCAACCTGCTACGTCTAATCTTGAAACAAAAGCATGTTCATCCCTGGCGGGTCGACCCCAAATATTCTGCTAAAAAGAGTCTTTTTTAGTAACATACCATGCCTCAAAGGTAAGCAAGAAAGGGTGCATATGTTCACGGACTAAATGTGCGGGATGCCAGAAGATCCATGGGTCAAGACAACTTACGTTGATGTGTCCCGAAAAGTGGAGAGTGGGAAATGTGTATTGGTGTGCTTAGATTCAGCTGGAACCTGTAGAAAGGAGGACTGCTGTGGACGAGGAGTGTGGGGGTGGGGTGAGGGAACCATGGGTATGAAATTCTGGGTGTAGGTGTGCGGGTGTTGGATGTATGCATTATGTATATGCCTATATGTAAATATGTATAGATATGTGTATGTATGTATATATTTATATATATATATATATATATATATATATATATACATACACAAACACACATACATATATATATATATATATATATATATATATATATATATGTAATATAAAGAGGGAGAGGTATATATATATCTCTTTAGTTATAAATATATGGACACACACATACATCTACATATCTCAATACGTTTTCCGTTCTGATGAATGGCATTGCTGGATGCTATGTTTGTGAAAACATCAGTGTTATGTATATCTGCGGTGGCTTAGTGGTAAATCACATTGACTATGGTGTGCAGGCTCTTGAGTTCGAGCCTTGCAGAGGCTGTCTACTTTGTTGCTGGGCAGAACAAGGGCTGTGGGATACAGGGTGATTAAGGTACTTTTAAGCAGTAGTAAGCGGGTTTGCTCGAGTTTGCGACACGGTAAGCAATGCTAACTGCCGGTAAAATCTGGTTACACCAGGTTAGCCTTAAAATTGCTTACTTTGTGTACGCAGTGCTTACTGTCTTGTAAACCCATGCAAAGCCGCTTACTAACACTTAAAAGTGCTTACTCCCGCTTACACCTGCGCTAATTTCCTTTAAAGAAAAGAAAAAAGGGTTGATAGGACAGTGGTGAAAAATGGGCACAAAGAGGGAAAGACAGTAGGGAAAATAGCTAGGGATATGCAGGAAGGGTGTAGGGAAGGTTCATAGCTGACTATTTCTTCTACAGAAACAGCTGTGCATATATACTGAAGGAGGTAGGTTTGGACACACAGGGGTGAGGACAACAATAATATGTTGTGATGCCAAT
Organism: Protopterus annectens; assembly: GCF_019279795.1. Classification (NCBI taxonomy): domain Eukaryota; kingdom Metazoa; phylum Chordata; order Ceratodontiformes; family Protopteridae; genus Protopterus; species Protopterus annectens. Next base: position 1,013,646,663 of record NC_056732.1, on the reverse strand, counting down.
TAGACCACATTTCATGTGCCCAGTGGACACTTGTGCGGAATGGGCAGCTATGTATGGGACGAGATATTATTTGGGAACAGATTGCCATTATTTTAAGGTGCGAGTGGGATGTTGGGAAAAGACAGTAGGTATGCTTGGGGAGGATAGGGTGGGTAGGATGACAGACAAGACAGACAAGACAGCATACAGGGGCAGTATATGACACGTGGGGGGAACACCTTGGATGTGGAGGGGTGTTTTGAAGTTGCAAGCCCTTGAGCCCCCAAATGGAAACAGTGGGACTGAGGTTCCCACACATGGGCAGTCACCACTGCACCTTCATGGCCCCAAAGGTGGCTGTGCTGGGGGCTGGGTAGGAGGTGCAGGCTCACCCTCTGATTGCACCATGCGGCCGTCAAGCTGGCATAAGTGATCTTGAAACTCTTTGCTGAGCTCCCTACACACCATGGACTGGACCTGATGGTGGGTGACAGGTTCCTGTCCTCCCCCGCTCTTGGGGGGGGGGCAAGCACCATCACCTGCAGGAGTTCCACTCAAAGGTCATGCATGGACAATGGAGGAGGAGGTCCAGGCTGGGACCCAGACCTACTGGTGCCTGGTGTCATGGCCAGCTGAGGTGGGACAGGTTGGTCGACTGAGATCAGCATTCCCATATGTGCTATGGTATTGCCGTTTTACTACAGATAAGGGCCAGTAATAGTCAGCAGCAGTCAGGATTACTTATGACAGCATGCATAGATATTCCCATTACCACAAGACACCAGATCTAGAACAGTTGCAGAGTAAGGGGAACACATGCACTTATCCTGCATGACATATATACAAAGGGTGACAGACGTGTGAGTAGTGCTATGAACACTGGCACAATATTGGCATGGTGCTGTGGTAACCTCAGACATTTACTGTCATACCACTGTGTTTTGTGAAGTATGTCCAATCTGGGATATGAAGTCAGTAAATCTCATGTCTGTCACCATGTACTGACTGCAATCCTCACACTATGCTTCTACCATTCTCAGATAGGTGTACTGTGAGTAACACAAGGAACAAAAAGTTAAACACACTAATCAGTCTCCAGATGACCCTACAGATGGGGGGTTCCTCACAAACATAGCACTGTCATGACAGATCTTACAACAGGCAGACTAGCCATAACCACACACACCCTGTTAAACTGACAGTACTCTAAATTAAGAACAGCGACACTTACATTCTGTAGTCATGTCTGGCCCATCCCCTCCTGTCTGTTGACCTTTTTCCACAGTGTATGTTGTTGGAGGTAAATCCCAAACCCATCTGTGATGATTTATGCCAAACACCAGATCTAGGTTCCACTCACAGTGAATGTCACAGCCCAACACCAACATGATGTTCCTAGATATTGTTGTGTATTTCCATGCAATTGGCTATGGAAATGTTACCACAGCTGTGTCACATTCAATCAACTAAAGGAGGACTGCAATTGGTGCAGAGGCCATCAGCTGATCATGACCAACACTTACAAAACACTAGCTTCTGCATAAGCAGAGCAGGTGTACATATCCATATCAACCAGGGAGGGTGTGAGAGGGACAGACAGAGACAAAGTACATCAGGGAAGGTGTGGGCAAGTAAGACTGAAGCATGTTTGTGTGACACACATACCAGTACAGGGATTCAAGCCCCTGACTGATAATTCATTATTGTCACATTTGCATGCAGTTATTGCATGCACCACATAGCTTACGTGTTGGTGAGCTGTCCAAAAATATATGTGCTGGTGAGTGACATCTGCAACAGTGATATTGTACAGACATGGTAGGTGTAGCACAAGTGCCTGTTCACATTGACTGATGTCAGCGGCAACACAGCCACACTCTCTAAGGGACTCAAACACATTGCCACACTTGCCAGGGTCAGGAATACACTCCCTATCTAGTTATTTTACCACAATACAGTATTGCACAGGTATCACATGCACCACAGGAGCTATTGTGCTGTACTCTGTGCAAAGGGCATGTGAAGGTGTCTGACTTCAGTCGGACGCTTCAGTATGCCAATGGGACTTGTACCAGGTGTGAATGTGGTTGGAAGCATCATACACCACACAAAGAGACACAGGGTGCCAATACTGATGTGCATGTGTGCATTGCTTCATGGATGTGTAGCGGTTGGCTGTGCCAGAAGGGTGTACAAGGCTAGGTGCGGAGTATACCTTGGCATCAGTCCACATGACAATGGTCTGCTGTGTGGATCAGGTGTGTATTGTTTGGAATGTCCCACACAGGTGGGTATTCTATTCACCATCCTGTCACCTGGGTTAGTATTGTGTGTGGCCAGTGCTGTGCAACACTTGCCATGTATGTGTTCTATAGTCCATGACATGGACGGTGTCTGGGATGTGCACACATCCCACATTCATGTACAGTGACATGTGGAAGTGTACCTGGATTGCCAGGCCCATGTTATGTACAGAGATTGTTATCATCACATGTGCCACTCCTGACCTTTTGTGGCAGGGCGTGCTCATGGACAGTCCTTTGTGGATCACATTTGATGGCACCACAGATTTGTAGGCATCCATTGGGGAACATAGTGAAGGTGCACTGTCTTCAGTTATGTGCCTATTGTACTGATGGACAGGGTGCCATGCCCTATGTAACCCACTGCAATCACACCATGCTTGCCATCTGTGAACAGTATGCAGGGTACTACCAACATAGCGGTAGTTGTCTAGGCAAGTGTGTTTGTGTATGAGACACAGGTTCATAGTGTACTCTGTGTAATACTAGGGTTTCTTACTTTGTTCATTAGGCCTTGAATCACATGTAGGGGTGTGGATTGGCACCCCAGCATCTCAGATGATTGACATTTGTCATCCTTGTAAGGTGGACATTGTGACATATAATATGGCCACCATATAGGAAAATTACAAAACTGGCTCCTCAATGGGTCCAGGTGTTACACAGTCACCTCCACACATGTTACGTATTACAAACACACACACATTTACCATGTCTGGTAATAGAACCCCTACCTAACTAATTTATCACATTACAGCATTACACAGTTATAGCACACGCCACAGAGATTACTGGGATATCTTTCCACAAAGGTGTATTTTACAGTGGATGATGTCAGCAGACATGCCAAAGTAGGACAATGGAGATTGTAGTGTCTGTGAATGGTCTCAAAAGCATTGCTCCCCACTCTGACAAAGGAACACACACAAACATTCACACATACCATGTCTGAGTATAGAACCCCTACCTAACTAGTTTATCACACTACAGCATTACACAGTTACAGCATGCACCACTGCAATTGCTGGGATTCTGTTTCGCCAAAGGTGTATTTCACATGGAATGACATCAGCAGGCTTGTCAAAGAAGGGCAATGACAGGTGTAGTGACTATCCTCAAAAGCATTGGTCCCCTACACATATGCACACACATATGCCATGAATGGGATAAGAACACCTACCTAACTACTACAGCACATTAGAGCATTACGCAGTTACAGAACATGCCACAGAGATTACTGGGATACTTCTTCACCAAAAGTGTATTTCACAGGGAATGACATCATCAGGCTTGTCAAAGAAAGCCAATGAAAGGTCTACTGACTGGAAGGCTACCAGGGGCATTTGTGTACAGTGATGGACATTTGCACATCATATGTTTTTTCAAAATGGGAGTGTGCTGTGTGGGACAGGCCTTATGAGAGAGTCGCTGTCTGTCACTGTCTGTCACTCTCTTGCCACATCTATTATGTGTATGTCTGGGCTATTATAGTGTGCTGTCCTTGGATATATGTGCATATCCTCATCAGTTGTGTGTGCAGAGCTTGACTGGTGTGTAATGTGGAGTGTTTGCACAGACATCTGTGACTGACTGCTGTGTATAGTCCACAGTTGTTTCCAGACATGGCCTTCATTTCTCTAAGTGTGTGAGGATGTCCAGTATGACCCTTCTTTAATTTGTTTTCTTGCATGGCCTTCGCTTCCCTAAGTGTGTGAACATGCCCAGTATGAGTGTCTGTATTGCATGCATGACTCCATTTCAGGTAGGTTGTACACCAGTGCAGGTATATGTGCTCTACACCTACAGCTAGTAACCTGCTTCTGCCAGATATCTGTAGATTGGTTGACAATGTGGGTCGACATTGGGCAAAGGCTAGTGAGATTGTTGCTAATTGTGTCTGTGGTGCTTCTGCTACATGTTTTTTGTGTTGTCAGGGATACTCAGTGATATGTGGTGTTTTACCCTCTGATGTTTTATGTCATCAGCTACTGACAGGTATACATTTTTGCTGGCAATAGGTTCCTGGGTATTACAAGTTGAATGCAGCTTTGTCCAGTAATGTGGTGTGCAACCTACATATTCATGCACACTCATGTCATTCTGGCGTGGAAACTGCAAACGCTTGCTGATGGGTCTGTGTATATGGTCCAGCACCTTGGTGCTGTTGTGGCTGTGGGTCCCATGCCTGTACAGTTATCACCATGACAGGATGGCCATATCATGCTGTGGCCATGCCTCCCAGGTATTCAGACTCATTGAGGCTATCCAGAGGCAGGGCTCATTATGCTGTTTATTAACCCTTCACAATTTGGTTTGCAAGCAGGTTTGTGGCCACCCATCCCAGTGTTTGCAGCCACGATAAGTATGTGCACACATCAGGGTTTCACCCTTCACACACTCCTTGGTGGTGATGCTACCCCCCTCCCGTTAATCTGTCCTCTTGCTACCATTATGCACACGATATCTGATAGGTATGCCTATAGTTGCCACTCCATCCCAGCAGTATGTACAGGTTGATCCGCAGTTCATGCATTGGAACATGATGGACATACTAGTGGGATTTGTCAATATGTCCTTGCATTTGTGTTCTGTGGATTGTGTTTTGTCATTATGTGGAGGTCCATGGGGTAACATATAGTGGCAATATGGGTGTGACACAGACCTGTGACAGAAGACAGCAGGACATTGGGTACTGATGCAGGCTATCTGTAGCAGGCCAGTGTATTCTGTCAGTTGTACAGACCCAGGCTGCAAGGCAATGTATTCCCCTGTGTTGACAGGATAGATGTGCAAGGTGGTGATGGCAATTGTTTCTGTCCTTATCAATCCATTGGTGTGGATGCTGGCAGGGTGCATCTTACAGCTATGGACACACCTGTGTGGGACACCTCTTCAGCATGCTGCATTCTGTGAGTATTCACATAGTAATGTGGAGATCATATTGTACTCATTCACAGCAGTAGGAAGGTGGCCTGTGTGTTACCTGAGGCTGATGTTGGGCCGGACTGGCTGCATGTGTGCTAGGGTAGCTACTTGCAACTGCCTCACAGGTATACGTGGCCCTTTCCCCTGCTGGTGGCTAGTGGGTGGACACCAGCAGCTTCTACATACATCATACCTCTGCCTTTTGTGGTCTGCCAGTGTTTGCCCACAGTACATCTTAGTTCTCCATACTACACAACCAACTGATGTGCTGTGAACCTGTATGTACAAATGGAGGGTGTCTCCATTTCACTGTGAAATGTTACACAGTCTCTCTCTACAGTACTTCCACCTGTGTACTGATTGTACATCTGGGCCAACACTCATGCCATGTCCATCTTCCAGATGGTGACAGTTATGACATCTGTACATATGATATGGTCTACTGCTGCAACATGTCATGCTGGGATACCAGTCTGTTTGGCACTGCAGCTGTGTGGACTTGGCCCAGTCATCAGCAGTACTGACCATTGGACACCAGGACATACCATCCATGGCTATTTGCTGATCACTTTCACACAGCATACCACTCAGAACTACCTAAAACACAGAGCTCTGCCTATTGTAGAGATGCGACTATCCATCTTACTGATTTGACCAGCACAGGTACTCGGTGCTCACTGTTATTACTCCTACACATGAATGCTAATATGTTTCTACATAGGGTTAGGGGGGCACACCTGCCAACTGTGGACAGGTCCTACAACCACCTGGTAGGTAAGGTACTCTGTTGGCTTCCACACAGCAACCTGACAGTCAGATCTCTGCATATTGTACACATGCAACATTCCATCGTTATAATTGGGCAGCTCAGATAATCTGTGCTCTGCTGCTGTGTTACCCACACATACATGCTACTGCTATACTACATAGGATTGGGGGGGGGGGCATACCTGACAATTGTAGACATTTCTGCTATACCCACCTGATATTTCAGGTACCCTGTTGGCCTCCACACATCATCCTGACACTCAGAGCTCTGCATATTGTACACATGAAACAATCCATCCTTCTACTTTGGCAAGTGCAGGTATTCTGTGCTCACTGTTATTACTCCTACACATGGATACTAATACATGTCTACATAGGGTGTGGGGGGCACACCTGCCGACTGTGGACATTTGCTTTGACCGTACTGGTATTTCCGGTAGTCTGTTGGCTTCCTTTTAAACCTGTATTTTGACCTATCCTGCGAAATACAGGCATATCAGTGTAGTACAGTGTATACGTTTTATTAACCTACATTGCCATTTCAGACTTCCTACCCTTCATGAATGACATCCCACTTCCCGACCTGTTATACTATGTGTAGGTCTGGAGGGGGGTTGCTCTCCATTGCCATACCTTGAGGACCTTAGCACAGCCTTTCCTTGTGTTCATCTACACCTGTCCTGCTGGCTAAGTGGGACTGTTGTTGGGTATGTGAACCTCCATGGCATGCATGTGTGTGCCCTATGGACACACATTTGGGCCAGCACATGTCCTGCAGTGGGCTGTTTCACCTTGTCTGTTACTGCTTACTTTGTTGACACCAGTATTTATTATGGTTTCATGCTGCCCATATAGCTGTCCACTATCTGCTGCCATCCCATTCAGCCACCCAGTTCCCTTCCTTGCATGTTCACATCCATACCATTGATACAACTAGCAGACCATACTACTGCATTCAGTGATTGATAGGAAGGGTGACTTACCTTGCGGCTGTGCCAGTATTGAGGATGATGCTGGAGGGATGACTATGTCAGATGCACATAGTACACTCCCTATACATGGTAAAGCACAGGTGGCATCCTTTTTGGCATCCCTTTTACTGTATGTGCGAGTTAGAAAGAGTTTCCATTCTCTGGGTTCCTACTGTGTCAGTGTGTGTGCTATGCATTGCCTCTTTGCCAAAGCCAAGGCATACTGTGCATACCTCCTTCTGCCTGCAGGTGCAGGCTCAGGTTGTTCCTCCTCCGAGTCACTCTGTGCCTGTGCTGGCCTTGGCAATGGTGGGGGTTGGGTGGCCCTGCCCCATGCTGTTCCTGCTGCAGCTGCTTCCGCAAGATCATGTTGTATAGCATGGCACATATCATGAATATTTGGGTACATGTAGCTGGAGAGTACTGCAAGGCTCCACCGGATGTGTCCAGGCACAGGAACTGTGACTAGAGCATCCCAAACACACACTCTATTATGATTCTTGTTTGTGCATGTGCCTCCTTATGGAGCTCTTGTTCGGGTGTGTGTGCATTTCTGATGGGTGTCATCAGCCACGGCTCCAGTGCATAACCAGCATCCCCCACTAGGTGGCCGTATGTGATGTCCCCACTGACAAATCTCTGGTACAGCTGCGTCAGATGCCAGATGTGGGAATCGTGATAGCTCCCAGGGCTTCCAGCACACACATTCATTATAATGCCCTGGGCATTGCACATGACCTGGCAGTTGATGGATGGGAAGCCCTTGCGGTTTATGTAGACCCTGCCTTGCTCATGGAGTGGTGCTTTTATGTGTATGTGCACGCAGTCTATAGCACCCACTACTTCAGGGTATTCTGCTATTTGTTGGAAGAGATGCATATCACTGGCCAAAGCCTCACGGGTGTTGAGGAAATATATGTGCTCACCGGCATGTGCTGACATGGCATCCAGAAACTGGTGGAGTACCCTGGATGCTGATGCCTGTGAGATCCCCATGATATCCCTAGTTGGTCTTTGGAAGGTACCTGTGGCTAGTATTCTTAAGCCTACGCATTCTTTGCTTTCCACTGGGATGGGTTCCCCACTCTTGGTTCTGTGTCTGAGGTGTGGCCGGCACAGCTCAACGATATGCTGTAGGAGGTCCCTGTCCACCCTATAGCGCTCCACTATCTCCAGCTCATGTAGCCCCTGGTAGGTTTCCTTAGGTCTGTACACTCTTCTCCTCCTCCTTACTGTGTGTTGGTCATCAGCATTCACATCCTCACCACCCTCAGCCTCTTGCACACGCTGGTTTATGATAGCAAAAGCAGCCCCTAACATTTTTTTTCTCTTGCTTTCGTTTTGTAAAATTTCCCCTTTTGTATACACTGGTGGTGCAGAGTTTTTGGGAAAAAACAAGGGGTAAAGGTGTTTGCATAGTTTATAGTGGTATGCTGGGCTGGTCTGCTGCCTATGTAATTGGCTGATTCTGATACATTTCACCTGCCAGCTATGCTAGTTCTCCTTGATTACCTTCCTACTGCTGTTTTCCCTTCTCATTGCCTCCCTGTTTAAGCCCGTGTGCATGCCACACAAACAGAGAGCTCACATGTGCACAGAGCTGCTATTTCCTTGTTTAACTTCTTTTTTCATCCTGTAAAACTTGTCCATGGTGCGCACACCCACTTACACTTTGTAAAGCATGCTAGGCAGGTTTAGACACACCCCCTAGCTTAGCTGTGTTAAGCTAGGAGTAAACCCAAGCCACAGGCCTCCAGTCCACTTACAGGATGCCTGACACCCCCTCCCATGATGTCACCTACCTCCTATTCTTGCACCCAGCTATTCATACTCTTACACTGTTGGGATCTGCCTCACATGCTGGGTAAAACTGGGATTCACTATCCTTCCCCTCATTTGCATAGGATTGCCTGCTAATGCATAGTTACATATCTCACACTGAACCTCTCCCCTTCGCAACCACAACTCACTGGCCAGGTTGTCTTCTGCCTGCCATTGACTTGCATGGCAGAATACTGATTTTAGTTAGAATGGTTATTTTAGGTTTATTTTCTTATTTTCCCCCGATCCTGTTTGCGTGCCACTGCCCTATGCTTAAACAACCCATACCAGTGAAAAAAATAATAAAAGTTGTTTTTTTATTTTTTGTATTGTTTGCAATGCCAATGGCCTTATACTTGGCCATTGGCATGCTTCCTCAATCATATGCATCCTTTATTTGGAGCTGTCATAGCTCCATTTTGGATTTTGCAGAAATGTACTCGGTTACTAACCAAGCACATTTCTGTAGATAGCACTAGTCTTGGACGGACTGTTGCAAGCTTCCTGGATTGCAAAATCACCTCATTTGCATGGATTTCACCTGCAAATGGGGTGATTTGCATACCAGGGCTTAGTCTGTGCAGGATTAGTGCAGGAGCGCTCGTGCACGCCCCTGCAGGCTGTTCCTGGATCGTACGGCAAACATATTGCCTGTGTGGCCTCCAGCACCAATCTTGCACTCCGTGCAAGCTTTTGTGAATTCGGGGGTATGTTTTTACTAAGGCAGTTATAGTGACCTTTACTTGTAACTACTTTGTCTAAATGAGTAAAATGTATTGTATTGCTATTACTCATAAATCTACACTGTTTACAAAAAACACATCCAAAGGTGCCCATCTTTGGTAAACTGAACTTAATATTGTTATAGGGATGAAATTCCAATAACATTTTCAAATTAGTAGATTTCTTAGTAATGAATTGTGGCTGATTGCCTATAGCTTTATCTAATTCAGGGTTTCCCATAATGATTTTCCAATTAGTTGTAACTATATTTCTAATGGTAATACTATCTTTGGAAATCATAACAGGCAAAGCAAGCGTTTTGTCATCTAGAGTGCACTGACGTTGATTTTTGTCATCCTGACTGCAACTAACATTCTGACTGTAACTAACATTCTGTACCTGAATCCCATTTTTTAATATAGGAAAGAACCTATCACACCCATGCATTTTGACTTCATTGGCGATACTTTTCAAATTTGCTGTCGGGTAACCTTTATCCACAAATAGGTCAGTAATAAACTTTACTTCCTGATCAAAAGTTACATAGGTTCATAGGTTCATAGGTAGGTACTAGGCTATCGGCCCAAGGGCCTATGCAAGCCTAGCCAACAAGGTTCCCTGGCTTACGCCACCCAAGAAAGTTATTTTCCTGTGCCACTGACGAGCAGAGACACAGAAGTGATCCCCGGGGTGTATTTCCTATTTCCCATCCACTCATCAAGATTTTTCTTGAAGAGTGCTAATGAAGAACTTTGCTTGACATAGATGGGTAGCTTGTTCCAGAGTATGGGAAGTCTCTGGGATAGGAATCTATCCCTCCAGCATGTCCTGTTTATTGTGGTGACAAGGTTTAGGTCCCTAGAGTGTGTAGCTTGGAGGGATTGGGATTTCTTTAGGTGTAGCATGTCCAACAGCTCTGGGTTTGTCATAGCTTTATATGTTAGGCAGAGATCACCTCTGAGTAGGCGATATGCTATGGAGTAAAGCTGGAGTTTTTTGAGGCGGTCAGTGTAGGGCATTTGCTTGAGTCCAGTAATCCTCTTTGTGAGGTACTTCTGTGGCCTTTCCAGCTGCTGCAGATGTCTTGTGAGGTACATTCCAAAAGGGGCGTTGTACTCTATAATGGGTCTAATGAGTGATGAGTAGAGGGTAACGATGACCTCTTTTTTCCTGGACGAGAACCCTTTTATGATGAGGTGTGCCACGTAAAAGGACTTCCTGACTACTGTGGCGATGTGACTATCAAAGGAGAGACTACTGTCCACCTGGGTCCCAAGGTCTCTTATCACGCATTCAGTGTTAAGTAGATCGCTGCCTATGTGGTAGTTCATGGGTACAGAGTTTTTACCAAAGGAGATGACACTGCACTTTTTGGCATTGAGCTTGAGGCCATGGCTCTGACACCAGGCATCTGTCTCAGAGAGGCTCTTCTGTAGGATGATCACATCATTTGGGGACTTGACTATGGCTCCTAGTTTGCAGTCATCTGCGAACTTCGTTAGCCAGAGGCCTTCTGTGTTAGCCTGTACTTCAGAGAAGTAGATACCAAACAGGAGCAGTCCCAGGACGGAACCCTGTGGTACTCCACTTGTCACTGGTTTGAGGTCAGATTTGGAGTCTGCAACTTTTACAGTGTGGGTTCTGTCAGTGAGCCAGTTGGCAACCCATCTTGTGACATAGGGATTTATGCCTAATTTATTGAGTTTAGCTATAATTCCAGAATGGGGGATGGTGTCGAAAGCCTTGGCGAGGTCAAGATAGGCTGTGTGAACGAACCACTTTACCCTCATCTACGGCTTTGGTGACTGCCTCAAAGAAGTCGATCAGGTTCAGGAGACATGATCTGCCTTTCACAAACCCGAACTGGGTGGGATCCAGAGTTTGGAGGTTACCAATGTCTTTGTTTATGAGTTCCATGATGATACATTCCATGGCTTTGCAGACTAGGCTCGTCAGACTAATAGGTCTATAGTTCCCGGGATCAGTGGTAGCCCTTTGTGGAGTGGGATAACTGTTGCTGTGCGCCATTCAGTGGGCACAAAGCCTGATGCAAGGCTATTATTGAACATGATGCTTAAGTGGGGAGCCAGTTCATTCTGAAGTTCATGTAAAACGCAGCCTGGGATGTTGTCCGGTCCCATAGATGCTGTGTTTTTGGGTTTACAGAGTGCAGCTTTCACCTGCGTAGTTGTGATTACAGGGACTCTGCATTCTTCCTGCATAGATATGGGCCCTTTAGGGGGTGGGGGGGGGGTAAAGTTAGCACACTGAACCTATCTGCCAGGATGTTGGCAATATCAGCTGGTTCTGTAATTTTCATGCTTTTGTGCTGTAACTCAGAGCAGATCTGGGTGTTGCCATTGAGATTCTTGACATAGCTATAGAATGCTTTGTGGTTGTCCTTGGAATTAGTGGCAATTTTATTTTCGTAGCTAGCTTTGGAAGATCTTATAAGGGATCTCAGCTTCTTACTAAGGCTGTCCAGGGAACTCCTCCACTCATGGGATTTTACTCTCTTTTGCAACAGTTTCTTCCTTCTGTTGTACAGTTTGTTTATGGCAGGGGACCACCAGATTGGCTTCCTTTTTTGGAGGATAGTGTCTTGGTTCTGTTTGGGATAGAACGATCCATGCACTCATTTAGGTGCTTATAGAGCGCATTTGTGTAGGATTCAGCAGTTGTAATTATTATTGAGAGCCTCCGCGAATGTTTTTGAGTTTCTATGTGTGGATTTTGGTGGTGTAGACATAGTGAGACTATGTGATGAGTGTGGTGTGGTGCAAATGTTTACCTTCTCCTCATGACTGTCAGGTTCAGTCTTGGTTGGTGAGAGCTTTACCTCCAGTTTGGCTAGATAAGTGCATCTCTCACAGGTTGTAGTGTTGGGTGGTAGGAGGAGAGGGTTGTCTGTGTACATGAGGCAATTTCTACATTGCCTCAAGATGCCCAGATTCATCAGATAGACAGGGGAGAACACTGGGAGCTGACCCTTGGACATGCCTGAATAAAAAACTATTTTCCTCTAGATAAGTGAGGAAAGTGAGTACAAGAGCTGTTTTTCTCAACGCCAGTGAGAAAAGTAAGTGCAAAAACTGTTTTCCTTTAGGTAATGAGGAAGATTGAGTCCTATAGTAATTAGTAGCTTATTTAGTGTTTGCAAGTTCTGAACAAGTGCTGAGTATGAATAAGCAAATTTAAGTGCTAAAACTAAGAATCTGTATCTGCACTAGATGAGTTACAGGACAGAAACAAGTGCAAATGCAGGCTTTCAAATCAGAAAGTTGAGAGAGATGGAAGATTGCCCAAACGGCCAATAATTACAAATTCTGGGCCAGAACCACTCCTTATGTGGTAGACAGGTTACCTAATGCTTACCACTCCCACTGATAAGCTAGAAGGCTTCCCTCCAACACAGAAAGGCTTGGGGGGCTCAGAAGCTTACAAACAGTCCTGGATACAGCAAATCTGTATCTGGAACACTAGTTACAGGAAAGGTAGGAAACAGGCTTACAGTTTTTTTTTTTTACAGAAAAGTAACAAAAACAGTAGTAAAAACAATTCACATGCAGTGCAAGCTAGCACACTTGAGTATGCAGCAATATTAAACCACACACAGTTTGAAAAATGCAATTAAATTAAAAAGGACTAAAAGCAAGTGCAGAAAGGGTTTATTAGGTAGAATGCCTCACTGAAACAGATAGCTGGTGCCAGAGCCATGGCCTGAAGTTAAACGCCAAAAAATGTATAGTCATACCCTTCGGGAAAAACAAGGTAACCCCAAGCTACCATATAGGTGGCAATCCACTAAGCACAGAAGAGGTTATCAGGGACCTGGGGACCCAGGTTGACAGTGGCCTTTCTTTTGACACTCACATTGCTAAAGTGGTTAGAAAGACCTTCTACATTGCCCACCTGATCATGAAGGGATTCACATCCAGATCTAGTGAGGTCATTGTTCCCCTGTACTCTTCACTTATCAGACCAATGATCGAGTACAATGCCCTATTCGGGATGTATCTCACCCGACATCTGCAGCAATTGGAGAGACCCCAAAGTTCCTCACCGAAAGGATAAAGGGACTCCAAAATCTGTCATATGCTGCCAGATTGAAGAAACTCCAGCTCTATTCAGTCGCATACCGTCTGCTCAGAGGTGACATGTGCCTGACATACAAGGCCATGTCCAACCCGGAATTAATGGACATGCTCTACCTCAAAAATCCAAATCCACCAAAACCACTAGAGCAAGCGACTTAAACCTTAGCACGGATATAAATAGGACGTGCTGGAGGGATAGATTTATCACTCAGAGACTCCCTATGCTGTGGAATAAAATCCCGGTCCATGTGAGGCAGAGCACCTCGCTGACTCTGTTCAAGAGAAATCTAGACCTGTGGATGGGAGATCGTAGGTTTACCCCGGGAATCATCTCTGGGTCACTGCTGGACAGAGGCACAACAAACTAATGGGCACAGTATTTTTTCATATAAGGGGTGGCGTAAGCCACAGTAATTTGGGCTAGGCTTATAAATGCCTTAGGGCAGATAGCCTAGTATAAACCTATGAACCTATGAACCTATAAAGAGATGGGACTGGGGGAGTGTCCTAGATCAAATCTACAGTGGGGCGGGCACTGCAAAAGCCACCAAATTTAAACTACAAACCAAAAACAGGGAGGGGGGTTGGGGAAGACAGTCATCACTGATAATACGACTTGCCTTGATTAGTTGACCCCTGAAAATGTTCAGTTTCATAAACCTTGGGTGGGCACTATTTAAATGTAAGTAATTATTTCTGAAGGTGTTTTTGCTATATATTGCACTATGAAAACACTTGTTTGTTTATACTATCCATGTGAATGGAGAGATCAAAAAAATTCACTTTCTCTCCCACATCTCCAGTAGTACACTTTAACCAAGACAAATTAGTGTTAATATCTTGAACAAAAATGTGGAAATCATTAACTTCACCACTCCAAATAAAAAACAAATCATCAAAAAATCTCCTGTTCCAACAGACATATGGAAACAATGGGTGAAGTCTTTAAATACATATATTCCAACCAACATAGTACTATGTTAGCAAGTGATGGTGCCACATGAGCAGCCATGGCCACTCCTACTTTCTGTTTAGAAATGTCGTTTCCAAATAAAAAAATTGTTGTCTAATACTAACTTCTTTAACTCTTCACACAAATTAACAGTGATACTGTCTAATTTGTTAACTTGTGTGAGATAAGATTTCATAAAATCAATACCATCACTTATTTCTATAGCAGTATATAATGAGACAACGTCAACTGTACATAACAATTTCTCTTTACCTCCAAACTGATATTTTCTTAACTGGTCTAGCAAAGACCATGAGTCTTTAATACAGAACTCATTTTGCTGTACTATAGGATTTAATATTTTATCCAAATAATAAGAAATTGTCGTAGTTTTATATCTAGGACTAGACACAATAGGTCTAAATGGTGGACAAGTCTGCTTTTTGTGAATTTTAGGTATATCAAATATTTTACCTAATTTTGGCTCATCAACAGCCAAAAATTCATACATTCCATAATCAATATATCTTTGATTAAACAGATAAAACAATTAAAAATCAATTTTATTAAAGCTCTTAACGACATTCAGGATGCATGCAGAAGGGATTCGGGTGATGAGTCTCACTTTCAGGTCCATCTGGGAGAGCACTCAAGCAATGATAAAGCACTACCTAGGCTGTACAATCTGCTTGGCATTGAGTTTAACAGCAAACTGTATTTTATTTTATTTCTTATTTTGCTTTTGTTTTCTGGGTTTGTTTGACTGAGTTTTGTCAAAAAGCCCATTTCAACGGAAGCCCAGGGAGAAAAGCTCCAACATATTACAGACATCTTTAAACATACATTCAGTAATAGATGGGAACAGACATTAAATAGTACACATTTGATAACAGGCAGACTGTACATTAAACCCTGAGTGAAGAACAAACATTCTCCAGCAGGGTGTTAAACTACAGGTAATGCCTGCAGAAAAAGGAGTCCGATGCTTCTCAGCAACATATTAAGCTACCGTGAAGCTCAGATATTTGAAAAGTAAATTGCTGCAATTTTTGGCACTTACTAAGCAGGTCTTTGGTGTTTATGGAGAGTAAAATTAAAACAACAACGTAATAAAATAAAAAAGTGTATGTGTGCTTGAGAGTGCAAGAAGAGAACGAGAGCGAGAGATAGTAAAGTGACAATGTTGACTGCAATAAGTAGTCCATCGCCATTGATTCTTTAACCGTTAAAAGTTAAGAAACTCAGTTTCCAGCAGTTAAAGAAAATGATGAAAGCATGAAGCATCAAAACTATGGTGGTGGGGGGATGAAGCAGCCAAACCAGGGACAGTAAAGGTGTGTGTGTGTGTGTGTGTGTGTGTGTGTGTGTGTGTGTGTGTGTGTGTGTGTGTGTGTGCGTGTGTGTGTGTATGTGTGCGAAAATTAAATACTTGCATAACTTATATTTTAGATCTAAAATACTTCCCTCAACAATTACATACACTCATAGCCGGCCTTAGGCATAGGCCAACTAGGCGGTCGCCTAGGGCACCGCTCTAGCAGGGGCGCTATTTCAGTATTTATTTAATGTAGGTAGACCAGGATGGGGGCACTGGGTGTTGTGGTGGTGGGCGCAGTGGAGCCCTTTTGCCTAGGGCACCAGTTGACCTAAGGCTGCTCCTGCATACACTACAGCAAGTTTGAACATTACACAGAGGAACTATTTTACATCAAAAATAAAAAAAAATATGTATACAGTAAAAAAAAAAATAAAACAATTAAACAGACAGCCCATTTTCTAAGCATAATAATGCCCTCCAGGGTATGTGTTACTGTGTAAATCATACCCTTCCAGGGGTGAAGAGGCCCTCGGTCTGTGGCATCAGGCCTCAGAACACCACTGAGTGTACATTATTTACACAGTAACACACACCCTGTTCGGCATTACTTCTTGGTTAACAATTACACTTACATTTACTAATTCAATTACATTCAAATGAAAGTAGAGGCAGCTATTTCACTATAAAGGATACTTATGTATTAGTTAGATGTTGAACAATGAGCATCTGAAGATGTGTATTAGGGCGCTTGTCAGATAGAGAGCAGATTGTGTGATTACTGCATAGAAATTCATCAAAGAAATTGAGGTGAGGGAAAATAGGTAGGGTAGAAAATGTTGATATTTAGTTAAGAGATGGGGTGTAAAGAAGCTTAAAAGAAAATTATATATTGCTATAATAAGGTTTATATTAGAAGTATAGAGGTGGGGAGGAGCAGTGTCAAAATAATGAATATAGCTGAGAGATGCCATTAAAACTGACATCCCACTCACTAGGTTAAATAAGAAGAAGGTAACAGTCAGCTGTTTATCAGGTGCCAGAATCAGACACACAACACATGCACTCAGGTCACTCCACAACAAGTACAAGTATGATTATGTCATTGTCCATGTGGGTGTGAATGACCTGAGATGCACCTCTCTGGACTACATGAAAAGAGACATGGTAGAGCTCTCGGATTATGTAGCACAGGCAGGTATGACCCTAGCCCTGAGCAGTATCCTACCTTCTCCCAGAATGATACCGCAGTACAAGCAGAAAATGATTGACTTTAACAGTTGGCTAAGTTTCTGGTGTCATTCTAAGGGGATCCAGTATCTGTCTGCTTGGGATGACATGACTGACAGACCTCATTTATTTGCCAGAGATGACCTGCTTCTGTCAGCCCTGGGTTTCCGGGTACTGGCTAAGGCTCTTGCCATCCCTATAGTGCCTTTTTTAGGTGGTGTTCCAAAGACCAAACTACCACTGTAACAACTATAAATAAATGCAATCTGAGGGTCAGTCTGCTCAGTGCTAGAAGTCTAAATCTCAAGATGCACTCACTCAAAGCACTCTTCAAAATGGAGAACATTGACATTTGTGCTATAACATAGACGTAGTTTAAAGCAGCAGAAGGCACCCCTGCGCTACCAGGCTGTAACTCATTCCACACCTTTCGGCCCCAGAACATGGACCGAAGCTCCAAAGGCAGTGGGGTCTCCATATTCATAAAGGATATGCATGCTTCCAGACTGGTAGCCCAGCATAATGCATCTGAGATACTTCAGGTACAACTAATATTGGGTAAGACAGAGATTCAGGTCGTAGCCTGCTATAGGTCCCCATCCATGTTTCTAAGCACCCTGAAACTATTAGAGTCCAACCCAACACTCTCCTACTGGGTGACTTCAACTGCCCCTCCATCAACTGGGAAAACTACTCATGCACCAATACACTGGCCCAACGCTTCCTGGAATTCATCAATTCCAATGCCCTGAACCAGCTCATTCTTACCCCCACTAGAGGAAACAACATCCTTGACCTGGTTATTACTAACATGGACAACCATTGCTCTACACCAACTGTCAATTCCTCACTGGTTAGATCTGATCACAAACTAATCACCACGGAACTCCACATTTCGCCCACACCCCCCCCGCAAAGGTAACCAACATAAAAAATTTCTCCAGAGCTGACTTTGGGCTCCTAAAAATAAAGGTGGCTAACTTCACAGCACCAATGCCAATGGAAAATAGATGCATGACTGCTGAATCATACACCAGTGCACTGCATGGAACTAACCATACCCAACAGAACCAAGACACTCTCCTCCAAAAAAAGGAAGCCAATCTGGTGGTCCCCTGCCATTAATAAACTCTACAACAAAAATAAGAAACTGTTGCCAAAAAAGGTGAAGTCCCAAGACTGGAAAAACTCCCTTATTAGCCTCAACAAAAAGTTGAGATCCCTCAACAAAACCTCTAAAGCCAGCTATGAAGGCAGAAAAGTGCCAGACACTAAAAGCAATCACAAAGCCTTCTATAGTTATATCAAGAATTTCCATGGCAATACCCAGAGTTACTGCACAATGATACCTCCTATACTGAGCCAACAGATATTTCCAACATACTGGCTGGTAGATTCAATGCCAGCTTTACCCCCCCCCCCAAGGATCATTCACAATACCAGAAGAATGCCAGGCACCCAGCATTACTGCAGCACAGGTTAAAGCTGCATTGTCCAGGGCTACAAATACAGCTTCCATGGGACCCGACAATATCCCTGGCTGTGTTCTACATAAACTACAAAGTGAACTGGCATCACATCTGTGTGCCCTGTTCACTCACAGCCTCACCTCAGGCTTTGTCCCTACTGAATGGCTCATTGCTACAGTCATCCCTCTCCATAAAGGGGGAGCAGCTACAGACTTGGGGATTATCGTCCCATTAGCCTGACATGTAAGGCTATGGAGCACATCATCATGGACCTAATTAACAAAGATATAGGGAATCTCCAAACTCTAGAGCCCAAGCAATTTGGTTTTGTGAAAGGTAGATCATGCCTGCTCAACCTGGTTGACTTCTTTGAGTCAGTCACCAGAGCTGTGAATGAGGGTAAGGCAGTTCATACAGCCTACCTCGATCTGGCCAAGATCTTCGATACCATTCCTCACTCAGGAATTATTGATGAACTCACCAAACTAGGCATCAACCCGTATATCATTAGGTGGGTTGCAAATTGGCTTACAGATAGAACCCACAGTGTGAAAGTAAGGGACTCCAAGTCAGACTGCTGACCAGTCACGAGTGGAGTCCCACAGGGATTGGTCTTTGGTCCTCTCCTGTTTAGCATCTACTTCTCAAAAGTCCAGGCCAACACAGAGGGACTCTGGCTGACCAAGTTCACAGATGATTGCAAGCTAGGAGCCATTATTAACTCCCCAAGTGATGCAGACATCCTACACAAAGGCCTCACTGAGAGAAACGACTGGTGTCAAAACCATAGCCTTAAGCTTAATGCCAAAAAATGCGTCATCATCCCCTTTGGGAAAAACTCAGTTCCCACTAATTACCACATCGATGGCAGCCCACTGAACACTGAGGGCATTATAAGAGATCTGGGGACACAGGTTGACAGCAACCTCTCCTTCGACCACCACATTGCCACTGTAGTCAGAAAGTCCTTCTGTGTGGCACATCTCATTACCAAGGGTTTTGCATCCAAGAACAAAGAGGTCATCATCTCTCTCTACTCTTCTCTCATTAGAAAAGTCGAGTATAATGCTCCATTTGGCATGTACCTCACCAGACACCTGCAACAGTTGGAGAGGTCACAAAAGTACCTCACAAAGAGGATCCTAGGCCTTAAACACATCCTACATGGACAGACTCAAAAAACTCTAGCTATTCTCTGTCTCATATCATCTACTAAAAGGCGATCTCTGCTCGACTTAAAAAGCCATATCTGACCCAGCTCTGTTAGAAATGCTACATCTAAAGAAATCCCAATCCCTCTGCACCACATGCTCCAGAGACCTCAACCTCATTACCACAATCAACAGAACATGCTGGAGGGACAGGTTCTTAACTCAGAGATTACCCATGCTCTGGAATAAACTTCCCATACACATCAAGCAGAGCACCTTACTGGTTCTCTTCAAGAGAATTCTTGATGAGTGGGTGGGAAATAGAAAGTTCACCCTGGGGATCACTCCAGTGGCATACCTTAATAGAGGCACTGGTAACTAATGTCGGGCGGTACGATGCCAGGACACTTCTATGAGCTAGGCTTGTAAAGACTCCAGGGCCATTAGTCTAGTACACACCTATGAACCTATGAGTTACTCAGGCATAGGTAAAGACTTGTTCTGGGGTGTAGGATTCTGATGGAAGGGAAATGTTTTAATGATATGGCAAGCTAAAAATGTCAGTGAGATTTATCCTGGAGATGTACAGTACTTTATTTTACTGTGTATTTGTTGTAAATTTTCAATGTAGATCTCGCAGGTTGTTCTTCATAATCTGTGATGTGATATTTGCTTCACTTAGTCACTGGGGAATCTACACTAAGTACACAATATGAAGAGTGATTTTGTTTGTGAATCGCACAAGATTTCCTCTACACCATGCTCAGTTCACAGTATGGAATGCAGTTTAGAATCTTGGTCTTTGTGTAGGTATCCTGTCAGTTAATACCTCCTGTTTAATCAGAATTGCAGTAACATACCAGACTTACAGAAAATATATTTGGTCTTCTGAATCAGAGCTTTATACCAAACTTATACACACTACATCAAACAAACGGTATATACCATACTTATACTATGAGCAGTAAGTTTTATGAGTACCAAATTGAAGGCCGAGTTACAGTGTGTATCATACTTTATGAATTATACTCAAAGGATTTAGCAGGCATATAACTTGCATACATAGGGAAGTAGAAAGGAAGGTTGGTACACAGTCTGCAAGCCTGGTAGACAATGTTTAAGTCAGAAACACTAAGAAATATTGAGTACTGTTATTTCTTAAGCACACTATTGTAGGAGTCACTGAATTTCCAAAGTTCAATGCTGGAAGCGGACAAAACACACAAAACTGAAAACACAGTACTTGTAATCAGGCTACATTTATGGTACATTTTTATTGAATCAAGAAGGATTTTTACATCATCAGCTAAAAATTTTTTTAACAGCAACACCAAACCGCTTAAAAACAAAAATATTTTGCTTCAATGGAGTTGATTTATCCGAGCTACTAGCTGTTGTGTTGGCATTGTATGTGCCATTCATTTGTTGATAGGGTTGCCACCTTTTCAAATGCCCAAAGTGGGACTTTTTTTGTAGAAACATGAGATTTTACATGGCAAAACATACCCACAGCCAGTGCAAAGGACAAATATTTACTTTTTTACCAAAATAAAAGGTTATTCCTATAGCATTTGAGTTGCTTTTGTTATTTCATATAATATTAGGTGTTTCAGATACAAAATAACTTTTATGTAACTATTAAAGAAAATTTGGGAAATATTTTTTTCTCCTAAAATCTCAGGACATTTGCAATTTTACAGTTTTTTTCGCAGGACACAACTGCCCAAAGAGAGACCGTCCCTTGCAAACAGGGATAGGTGGTACCCTATTTGTTGATTATGAAGGACCACCAAGTTTACATTGCCAGTCTCATTGTGTGTAGGCTCCTTCTGCTGACTGTGACAAATTATAACATTCACTTTTTGGGAAAATGTAACCTGAAAAGGAAGAAATGAATATTTGTAAAATCCAAGTGTGGAATGATATATTAATGGTAACAAGAAAGAATACATGATCCTAATCCTATACCTTAACTTCTAAATTAAAGTATATTTTAAAGCAAATGCATACACTGATATAGATATATTTCTCAAACACTCTTTAGGCACCACATTTTCGACCTTTTCACTACCTATTCAATTCCAACACAGGATTTTTCCCATTTTTTGTGAAAATTGGACCAAGTCGTTTTTCAACCATTCAAATAAAAATAAAATACATTTTTTACTCAAGTCGTGAGAAACCACATTTAAGTTCAGCATTATGCGATGCATTTTTAGGATTCCTTAATGGTGTTGTAAGACTTATACATTGATTATGCCTCCCTTCACAGTGAGATTCCTAATCATATCCTCAGAGTAGGAAATGAGCTTGTACCTCACCTAGGGTTCTTTCTACTGTTTTCAAATTACGGTGGGGACATTAGCTGAGCTCTAACCACAATGCTATAAGAAAGAGCCAACAAAAGGGTTCATCCCCCAATTTAGAAGAGCTCCCATGACATCATTAATGAAATCTCTGAAGCAGAGCAGATCCTTTTTATCTAAAGGTTTCTGTACAGGATGAATTCACATGCTGAACGAGTTCCCCTGAAGAAGCCAAGGGATTCTACAGAGTGGTGACCTGTTGGTATATAACAGTGGTTTGATGAAAGTACTCTGCTAGATCTGTTGCTCTCCTGGCTGGCTGGCTGGCTACAGGATGAAGTACATAGACTGCAATGAGAAAGCATGAACTGCACCTATTCTTAAAATCAAAAATAAGTCAACCTGTGTGTGTAGTTCCATGATGTAGAAAGAGCCAACATTATGATTCCCATCACCTGAGACTGACTACTGACTCAGGTGCTGGAGGAGCTGGGAGAGATGGCAGACAGCAACCAGTGTAACCCCCTATCATGGGGGGAGGGAAATGGTCCATCCCACTGCAAAGCCAATACCTACTGCAGAAGAAGTGGATGGAACGCAGTGTATATTCTGGATACAAGTGTGTGGCGCTGCCAAGACACGTCTGTGTGGTAGCCTTTACAGGGAATGTGAGAGAGAATATACACATCCACAGGGAATGAGTAGAGACTCTCACACAATCCTACATACCACTCAACATCTTAGAGCAAGAAATACAGACAAAATCTGAAATAACGGGGAGTAACAAAGGCCCAAAAATAGGGACAGACTTTAAATACTGCTCTTGCAAATTTTGCATCATGTATTTTTTGAAGGATATAGGTCTGTTTGTCATTTGGTGAATTCATCAGTGATTTGTCAGAAAACCACAAACGTCATGTGAAATAGACCAAAAATATGAGGCAACAATCTAAACAGTTGAGAGCTATGCACAATCATGTAAGTCATACATTGCAGCAGGGACTAGGGCCATAGCAGCAAAAAGCCATCTGTAAAACAGAGGATAAGAGCTGTCTTATGGTTTATGTAGGGTTCCCCAAGTCTTTGGTACTTTTCAGTACATTCTACTCCTTGTTTGGCAGAGTGAAACATTCAGGGCAGACATGAGTCTCTAACAAAAAAAATGATAAACTGGATGTACCTTCAAAGGTTGTAAATTGTTGAGCATTTCAGTTTAATATTACACTAAGAGTTTAATGGAACATTAATTAGTCCTAAAAATTGCAGCGTTTTTTAAGTTACAGTTTTACATGTTATATAACCCCCTTCAAAAAGGAGGCATGTTTATCAGTATCACAACATGGCAGTATATGCATTGAAAATACCATAAATTAAAAATGTCTTCTTGCAGACCTAGCTCCCCAACTTCTGGTACTTTAAACATCTTCAAATGTTGTGGAGCTGATAACCTGCAGCTTCCTGAAGATCAGTGAATAGTAATCAATGCAGATGTTTGCACACACCATGACTTCATGCTACAGCAACACAGCTGCACACAAAGTTTGATAGTTGCACAACTGAGAAAGACATACTGATATGCCATTTAGGTCATGTAATGTAAAAAATAGGTCTTCTACCATAGATGATGCTGTAAAAGTGGGATGTAAAAAATATTAAATTCATCTCTGGCATGGGTTCTACTCCTCTGTAGTTTAACTCTACCATGGATTATTTTCCCTGTAGTTCACCTTTATCATGAGCTCTGCTTCTGCTTCTTTGTAGCTCCCCTCTGTCATTGTCTCTGCTTCTGTTATCTCCCCTCTGGTGTGGTCTCTGCTTCTATGTAGCTCCCCTCTGGTGTTGTCTCTACTTCTATGTAGCTCCTCTCTGGTGTGGTCTATGCTTCTGTTTTTTTGTAGCTCCCCTCTGGTGTGGTCTCTGCTTCTATGTAGCTCCCCTCTGGTGTGGTCTCTGCTTCTGCTTCTGTGTAGCTCCCCTCTGGTGTTGTCTCTACTTCTATGTAGCTCCCCTCTGGTGTTGTCTCTACTTCTATGTAGCTCCTCTCTGGTGTGGTCTATGCTTCTGTTTTTTTGTAGCTCCCCTCTGGTGTGGTCTCTGCTTCTATGTAGCTCCCCTCTGGTGTGGTCTCTGCTTCTGCTTCTGTGTAGCTTCCCTCTGGTGTTGTCTCTACTTCTATGTAGCTCCCCTCTGGTGTGGTCTATGCTTCTGTTTTTTTGTAGCTCCCCTCTGGGGTGGTCTCTGCTTCTGCTTCTGTGTAGCTCCCCTCTGGCATGGTCTCTACTTCTGTGTAGCTCCCCTCTGGCTTGTATTCTGCTTCTCTGTCCATTGTGGCAGGCATTGCTTTGCTTTTTCTGGCTCACTAAAAATGTCTCACAATTGATTTCAAACTGCCAAAAATATCACAGTGGTACTTAGTAAACTTTAAAAAAACAGACATTGATATACTTTATTGTTTTTATTCAGTATTACTTTAAGTATTAAAATGCTATCATACAAAAGCAGTTTTAACTCTGCACCCATTCCAAACTGAACACAATTCACTCTAATCATTTGCTAACTGGATAAGATAGGCAGCTCTAAGGATTCTTTTTAGTCACGCTCCACCAAAGACCTTCTACTAACTCATAAACCAAACACAAAATTTGGATGTAATCTCTACAGCTATAACCCCACGAAAGCTTGGAACAGCCTCCCACTTGAAATTAGGTCATATAAGCAACCGAAAATATTTAGAGCTTCTACACGAGAATACCTACAAAGTAAATGGACCTGTCACTGTATTCATCCTCCTCAGGCAAAGTTATCCATTAATCCTACCAGATGTCGCACACTGTTCTAACCTGTTAGATGATTTAGTCTACTGTGTGTTATTATGCTGTTTAAGAAATACTGTATGCCTGTATGTAATTTGACACTGCATACATTTTTAATGTTTGTTTGTTCTATTTTATACCTCTGCTTATTTTGTAAATTGACTGTGTAAATTTTTCATGTATACTTAGTCGGAGCTTTTCTCTCCGGGCCTCCACTGAAAAAGGGCTACTAAGCTCAGTCAGACAAACCCGGTTAACAAATGTAAAATAAATAATAAAATAATAAATAAACAACCCAAGACAAAAGATACAAACATTGCAGAAAGCAATGAATTACAAAAATAGAAACATTGTTAAGACTTAACTGGAAATAAGGAGGGCCCACGGGAACACAAGGTGAGATGTCTGACAAGTGAACCTTAACAGATACATATACTAACTCTTTATCAAAAAGCTTAGTCAAGAATCTTAGAATTGATGGAGTAAAGACAACTATTGGTTTAGCTTGTCTAGAGGAACACCAGATCCAGGACCTCCTCCTTGTAACCAGGTAACACTTCCTAATGTCAGGTTTCTAAGCCTCTTGTAATTAGCATGCCACCTCTAGAGAGTACTACTCTTGAGGGGGGCTGCCAGTCATTCATGTGGTGAGTCCCAGACAATTGTGGTTTGGGTGCATCATAGACCACCTTCATGAGTTAAGCAGAATGTACTGAAATGGAAAGGATAAGGGGCATTCCAGTGTCATTTTTACTAGTGAAGAGGCCCATGACTGCTCTGGCCAGACAGGGCAATATTAGCATAAGCCTTGCCTTTACCATCTTGCCTTTAGCAACATTTTTGAAGGATGGGAAGGAAAGCAGATAGAAGGTCTTAGTTCCAGGAAATGTAGTCTGTATTCACATGCTCCCTGTCTGACAGTGTGTATCAGAATTTCTTTACTTAATACTCTTCCTGTGAAGTGAACATATCTTTCTTCAGATTCTCCTACTTCTGCACTACAGACTGACTTTCTTGTGCAACTACAGTCCTGCAAGCTACTCAAATGCCTGATCAGGTGATTTGTCACTTTACTTTTGCCACAATGGGTGTGTAGATGGCTCAGAGGCACAGACCTTGACTACAGACCAGATGCTATATTATCATGGGCAATTTGCAGAGGTGGTAAGACTGAAGGTGCATTTACTTGTTGATATACCATATCACCATGGTATTGTTTGTCACAACTTTGTGTGCAAGACAGAAGGACTGATTTGAAATCAGTAGTGCATAAAGTATGACCACCATCTGTCTTGTATATATGCGTGAATTACAGCTTGCTGGACCACATTTCCTAAACCTTGTGTGTGCCCCCAAGTGTAATCTAATACATCTACAAAAATATGTAAATGGCATGGGGGAGGTATGTTTTTCATCCCCTCCATCAAGCAATCTTCTTAAAAAGCTACTATCAACCATGCTATGAGTCTCTAAAGTCCAAAGGAAGGTGGCAAAAATTGTCAAATTAGTCCAACAGTATTTAAGTGGTCATGGGACTCATTGCCTAAGGTTTGCACTGATGAGTGTAAGACATTATGTAGGATATCTTTATGGCATTTTGCAGGGAGACCACAGGCCATGAAACCTGTCAGTCTTCCTTTAGAAGATTGTAAGGTGATCAGTTAAATGAACCAGAAATAAGGAAACTGTCGCAATGTATAGAATGACATAGCTCTAAAAGGTGAAACATAAGTATTATTCTGTCACACCACAGGGACAGTTTAAGTATCCTGCCTTGTATAGCTTTCACATACCTCTATAACATGTGCAAAACAGGATTACATGAAATAAATAAATTAGAGGTTTGTGGATATTTAACTCACGTCTTTCTAGAGTCTGTCTGGCTTAATACAGGTATTCTAAAAATGTGGTGTAGTCACTGGCATAAAATATTACCACAATATATAAAATGGACTACTTCATCAAAACAAACAAACAAAATGTGCTAAAAGGCAAATGCACTCATACACGCACAAACACACACATACACAGACACACACACACACACACACACACACACACACACACACACACACACACACACACACACACACACACACAGTACACAACAATGTGATATCAACAAATACAAATAGTAATCTTAGGGCTTGTGGCGCTACCAATAAGTTAATGTTAGAGATATTTTCATTTACTAGAGATATTAGACAAATCTGCTCCTTGTCCCCAATTTTATTCATCTTGACTGCATTTTCTTGGGACAAACTGTTAGGAGACAGCATTGTGGAGTGATGATCCTTTGATGATCCTACAATGATCCTATGATCCTATGTCTGTGTAATTTCAAAAACTGATTCACAAACAATCTTTCATATTTTTTACAACAGTTGTTTACAACAATTTTAAGGAATCATTCATCTTGGTTCATGAATGATGGAGTGATATGATTGTCATCCCTTACTAGATTTGGGGTAATCTTAGAAACCATTAAGGCCCTTTCCCAAAGATCAAGACTATATCTAAACTGCTTCAAAAACAAAGTTGTTTCTACTGATAAAGATAGCATTACAGATGCTATAAGTTGGTTCAGGGGCATTTGTAGGTATACATGGGTATTCAAATGTGTCTGAATGTGTCAGATATCATAGACCTCAATATTAAATCACTGATTAAAGAAACGGAACAAAATAAATCCTTTCTTGGAGGAATCTTTTTCTTCCTTTTATTGGTAAATGTAGAATAGTTAAATATTCATATTTCCTAAAGGCTACATTAATAAAGAGGCATTTCCTGTAAGTTGTTTATTCTAATTTTGGCTAGAAGAGTTATGTATTTGTCCAAGATTTCCTGTGTCAGGGAAAAGCATCCTAAAGTGAATAGGAAAAAGCCCTCTATTCAAGTGTCCAAAGGGGGGACTGGGGTGACCAAGCTTATTTCATTGCAATGGGTCCTATACAGTCTGGCAATATGGCAGAACCCATCAGAAAGTCAAACCTCTGTGTTTTTAGCAGGGATTGCAGGATCATAGGTTCAAAGGTATGTACCAGGCAATCATCTGTGGACCATTATAAGCCTAGCCAAAAAAAAAAAAAATATATATATATATATATATATATATATATATATATATATATATATATATATATAGACACACACAGTGGATATAAAAAGTATACACACAAAGCAAGACTCTCTCTCCAACTAATGAATTAGCCGGTGTACAAATTTTGCAATATCCAGCAAAAGAAGAAACACCAGCTGTACCACAGCAATGTAGTTTATTAAAATAGTAAGCACTTTCAGGGATCCAACCACTTCATCAGACAACAAGTGAATATACCTTACACAATTTATAATGGAATCAATTAAGGACAATCAACTTTCCATAAACAAACAGTAACATTATTCTAATAAGCATATTAACTATAGTAAAAAAAAACACAGAATGATCACAATGTTATGCATAAAAATGTGCAAAATGCTGCATATAAAATTATTAAAAACAGTCAACATATAAAGATATGTTGTAGTAAAACAAAAAAACCTAAGAACATACAAATCTATTAAGATCAACCATGATATGTGCTATAGAACTACTTCATGTATACCTATGGTTATATATGTACATATAAAAAACATCAAATAACCTCTAAGCCATACTCATAGGACTATAGTCATATTGTGTGCAATACCTTAAAATTAAATATGAATATATATAAAAACACATTTATCAAATAAGCATAGAATAACAACTGATGGCTTATTTAATGTTTTAATGGCCGAGCTTTTAAAAAAGGTTTCAAGGACGCCTTGTTATTCAGGCTGGGGGGTTTATCAGCACTGAATAACATTATCCATTTCTGTTCCGCAGCCTAGGTGTGATTCTCCAAATCCCTCCCTCTTCTATTATTAAATAGAATTTCTAAAACTAGAAATTTAAATGTATGATTGGACCCTTCATTTTTATTATGCATGGCAAGGGCACTACTCTCTTTACAACATTTTACTACATTTGATAAGTGCTTTTTTATATATATTTATATTTAATTTTAAGGTATTGCACACACTGTGACTATACTCCTATGAGTATGGCTTCGAGGTTATTTGATGTTTTTTATATATACATATATAAACATAGGTATACATGAAGTAGTTCTATAGCGCATATCATGGTTGATCTTAATAGATTTGTATGTTCTTAGGTTTTTTTGTGTGACTACAACATCTTTATATGTTGACTGTTTTTAATAATTTTAAATGCAGTGTTTTGCACATTTTTTATACATAACATTGTGATGATTCTGTGTTTTTTTTACTATAGTTAATATGCTTAATAGAATAATGTTACTGTTTGTTTAAGTAAAGTTTATTGTCCTTAATTGATTCCACTATAAATTGTATAAGGTATATTCACTTGTTGTCTGATGAAGGGGTTGGATCCCTGAAAGTGCTTACTATTTTAATAAACTACGTTGCTGTGGTACAGCTGGTGTTTCTTCTTTTGCTAGATATAAAAAGTATACACACCCCTGTTAAAATCCCAGGTTTTTGTTATATAAAAAACTTTTCCCACATTTAATGTGACCTATAACATGTACAATTCAATTAAAAACAAACAAATCTGTTAGGGGAAAAATATAAAAAATAAAAAATGTACAATAAGCTGGTTGCATAAGTGTGCACACCCTTAAACTAATACTTTGTTAAAACACCTTTTGATTTAATTACAACATTCAGTCTGTAATAATTTTTTGATGAAGAACATTCTAAGAAGGAAATACAAAAGTTTGTCCAACAAAATGTAAGCTGTGAAGCCGAAGGAGATTCTCCTTCTTGTTCTTCTGGTAATAAAGACCACAGAAGGACTGTACCCTATGAAACCTTTTCAAAATTTTCAATGGAAAATGTTGGAGAGAAGGAAGGGAGCATGAGAGTAGACTAGAAGAACTGAGAGTACATTGGAAATGAAGCAGAGACAGACTTTCAGAGACGAACAGTAATAAAACCAGTAACTCAATATGGGATTACAATGCAATAATTATATTTGTGGTATATGACAGAACAAGAAAATCTGGAACTATTAGACTTTTTCAGAATTTGTTGGACTTGTGGGGACTCTAAAACATATGCCCTACTCCATGTCATTAATGTTCAGAAAAGTGCTCTGGGGAGAGGAAGAGGTGGGAGAAAGTTAACTGTAAGTAAAGATTTTTTTTCTTTTCTTAAATAGTACCAATTTTGTGCCATGTGGTTTTCTTTACATGCTATAAAGTATTTTTTTCAGTTAGTTGTAAGTATAATGGGGAATGAATAGAGGTGGTGTTCTTTTTCTTTTCTTTCTCCCTTCTTCTCTCTTTCTTCTTGTTCAGTTTTAATAAATGTAGGCACTGTAATGTAAACAAAAAACCTGGTTAAAAAACATGATAAAAGAAAATAAAATAATGTGCTTTTTCTCATTCTTGCATGGTGCAATGACTGGATTAAAGACCTTAGATTGATTTAGTAACAAGTTTTAAGAGAGAGCAAGTAAATAAAAAAGAACACTGAATATTATGAGGCTTTTTCTAGCAAATACACATATGCTCAGTAACAATTCTGCAGCTGGTTTTCATGCTTCCATGGAAACAATCAGATAAAGAGAAACTGGCTACAGTCTGGTGGAGAGTGATTGGCTGGGCAAAAAAGAAAAGTGAAACTGGCTGGGAAATAATGTTCTCTGAAAACATTCAGGGGTTTCCCCAATGTAGATAATGTTGTCTGAAATCATTCAGGGGCTTTTCCAAGGTTGTTAATGTTCTCTGAATACATTCAGGGGATTTTCCAGCCGGGACAGCTATAAAGATAAGACAAAACCAATCAGCACTTAGTAGAAGCACTGCCTGCACCATGCGTCTTATCATGGCTAACCTTTCTTTTAGGTTAACTCAAGTCTGTATGAGCGTGGATGTCAGTTTGTGACTTTTGTTCCTATTAGGAGGGAAAAACTTCAACATTCGAAGGTGTATATAGTTTTATGTGTTAGTATTAAGTTAATAGGTTTTAGGGGGGTATTGGGGTGTGTTTTTTTTTTGTTTGAAGACTTTCAATAAAACAAAAAGTTTTATAAGCTGTGACATAGGCTCAAATGGATATGACAAGAAACAACTGTATAAAAGTTCAACCTGCCAAACAGTGTATGCATGTAACACAAAAGCTGGAACTAGACATTTAAGAAAAAAGATGTTATACATAAAAGGTGGGAATAATACATTTTAATACAATGATGCTTTCATTAATGTCTTTAAAAGTAAATGGCCTTACAGATAAATATAAACAAGAAAGAGTAGTGAACTATATTAAAAATGTAAAGTGCAAATAGCTATATTACAGGAGACACTTAAAAAGTAATGAACATGTGAATTTGATAAAGAAAGGTTTTCAGGAAGGTTATTCAGTGGAATACCTGGGACAAAGAAAAAGATGAGTACTTATATTAATTGCAAGAGGAGCTCCAATAGTGATAAAAGAAAATAAAAAAAAATAATGGCAGATTTGTAGTTCTAAGGGACTACTGGTAAGGGAGAAGGATTACATTGGTATGTATTTATATTCCAACTAACACTGCTGTAATGAAGCTTAAGAAAGTTCTGGGAGAAATAATCAGTTTTCAGCAAGGAATGTTACTTATAGGTGAGGACTGGAATTTGATTTGCAACTGTTAAGATGTGTCTGGGGGGGGGGGCAGAAGGGAAAATATAACAACAGAGGGTAGATTTTCAATGAAATTTATGAAAATATTTTGCATGGAAGATGTGAATTTAGTAATAGGAGTTTGGGATATATTTACATAGGAATCACTTTAGAAATTTGAAATACTGAAATGTCAAAATTCAGTTTTTCAAGCCCATAAAGTGGAATCCTGAAAAGAGCGAAAGCTCAGAAGCACGAAATTCAAAACCTCAGTTTTGAATTTCATGCTTCTGAGGTTCTGCTGTGGTTACAGATTCAGGTAAGTGTGTGTGTAAGGGTTTTGTGTAGGGGCTGTGGTGTGTGTTAGTGTGTTTTGTTGCTGTGATGTGTGTGTGTGCAAGCAGAATGTAGCTTGTGTGGTGGTGCTGTGTGTGTGTTTGTGTGTAGTGTGACCTTGGAGTTAGAATATATAAGTAGGGGGGGTATGGGGGTGCAGGGGGCTTGCCCCCCTGCTTTTAAGTAGTAGAGAGCTTGTGTTTGTGGGTGGGGAGGATGGTGTGTGTGTGTGTGTGTGTGTGTGTGTGTGTGTGTGTGTGTGTGTGTGTGTGTGTGTGTGTTAGAAGTGTGAAATTCAAAATCTCTGGTGTGCAAGATTTTGAATTTCGTGGTTCTGTGTTTTCGTGGTTTTAAAGATTCGACTTTCTAGCTTCGAAATACTGAATTTCGATATTTCAGTATTTCGAGGATATAAAGTGAATCTATTTACATATTATTCCCCAAGATATAAAAACTGAGCTAGGCTGGACAGAATTTACATTTCACAGGAACATGTGCATTTAATTGACGGTCTTGATACTCACCCAATAACTATTTCAGATCATTCTCCAATAACAGCTAAAATAAAAGCACAGGATAATAAAATAAAAATGAGACATTGGTGCTTTCCCACCTATCTGCTGAAAAGAGAGGAATTTAAGGAATTGGTAGTGGAGATTATTCAAGTGCTGTTAGAAATGATGGACATTTATTCTGAAAATATAGCTAGGGAGTGGGATAAAATGTAAGGTGGAGTTTAAAAATAGGGTGGAAATAAAAGAAAGGGAGCTATGGCAAGAAGTAACAACAATTATTTAGAGGGCCTGACAAATGTTAAAGTATTTCAGAATAGGAAGAATCTCACAGAACAGGAAGAGGATCAACTTCAGAATGCTAAGCAGAAAAGGGATCACCTCTATAATATGCATGAGATTAGAAAGATTGCTGTTAAGCAATTGTTTTTTGATAATAACACTGGAGCACAAAAACTTTTAGCACAATGACTCAGGCAACAGAAAGTAGAAAGGGCTGTCGCCACATTTAGGGAGCCCATAACAAGAAAGGTAACAAGAGATCCT
Organism: Protopterus annectens; assembly: GCF_019279795.1. Lineage (NCBI taxonomy): Eukaryota > Metazoa > Chordata > Ceratodontiformes > Protopteridae > Protopterus > Protopterus annectens. The sequence goes on along the minus strand of NC_056732.1, from coordinate 1,013,613,780 downwards.
GTAGAGGTATTAGAAATATTTCGGAAATTCTATGAGAGTCTCTATAAAGCAGAGAAAATGAAAATCAAGAAAAGATATAAATGGAAATGTGTATGTAAGAATTAAATATGCCAAGGTTAGAGGTAGATCAGGCTTGATTACTAGCGGTTAGGATAGGAGGAGATGAGATAAAAATTGTGATGTATAACCAATCTAGAGGAAAGTCCCCAGGAATTGATGGTATTCCTGTGGAAGTTTGGAAGCTAGGAAAAAAAATTGATAAAGATCTGGAAGCTTTTGTTTAACAGTATCTTAAGAGGAGAAGTACCACCGTCCTTGAAGAAAGCAGTGGTAGCTGTAATTCATAAAGAAGGATCCATCAGATCCGGCTTCATACAGACCCATTTCAATCCTAAACCATGATTATAAAGTGTTCATGTTCATAATGGCTAAAAGAATGGTAAAACTAATGCCAAAACTGATTGATATGGATCAATGTGGTTTTGTGGAGGGGAGGCAAACATTTAACAGCATTAACAGAACACTGATGATCTAGAGAGAAGCAGAATGTAAGAAAATACTATTGTTGTTGATGGGTCTTGATGCAGAGAAAAGCATTTGAAAGAGTAAGCTGGCACTTCATGAGCAGGGCAATGGAAGCATTTACATTTTCTTAACAAAATATAAGGTTGATTAGGAGGATATATGAGGGATCAGAGGTGTAAATTAAAGTGGGTGGGGCCCTCTCTGATAATTTCTGCTTCAGCAGAGGAACCAGGCAGGGGTGTCCTCTTTCCCCTTTATTATTTTCATTATAGTGGGAACCAGTGGCAAAAAAATAAGGGACTCAGAAATTCAAGGATATAATTGGTATGGTAGTCAAGAAAATCTGACTTTATTTGCAGATGATATTATTTTATACCTGCCAAAACCAGAAAAAAAGACATTAGTGTTGTGTAACATTTTGAGACAGTTTCAGATCGTTTCAGGACACAAAACTAATGAAGCTAAAGCAAAAGCAATAGCAGTAAATTATGTACCCAAACATGAACTGGTTCTGGAATGCCCATATTTATGGGAACATGATAAAATGAAGTATTTAGAAGTATGGATTAAAAATTATTCTAGTGTGCAGCTAAGGATATGTGAGAAGAGATTAAACAAAAGATAATAAAAAATTGAGAAAACGCAAGCTTTTTTATATGGCTATGGATAGTAAGATACAAGCAGTTAAAATGTTTTTAGTCCCTTTAGTTTTATACACAGATCAGGCATATTTTTATCAACCAGAGGAGAAGTAGATAACAAGAAATAGCTGAAGGACTTTCTCTGGGAGGGGAAGACTGCAATAGTCAAGTGGGATAAGCTGATTCTTCCAGTAGAACAGGGAGGACTTGGATTACCCAATTTGAAGGGTTTTTTTCAGAGCTACACAGTTAAGACTCCTATACATAGCACAAGCAGAAAACTATAATTCAAAGTGGAAAGGGATGATGATGAAATGGGGGAAGCTCAAGAAACAAGAGAGACTGGGATTTTGGATGCAGCCCTTTAAGGAGAATAACAATAATCATGCAGAATATTATATCCATACAGTGGCAGAAAGTATTCTAAGAACTAAACCAACATGGGACTGGAGAAAGATTCCACCGATAGGGATGTCTACTATTAGGGATATAGACAATAGGCAAGAGGGGTCTAGAATTTATTGGAGAAAACTGTCAAAGGAACCAAGGTATTGGCTGCAAATAACAAGAGAGGGAAAAATGATAGAATGGGAAGACACCAAGAATTTATTTGGGCTGCAGGTTAAAGATTGCCTTCCCTATCAAGGATTGATATCAGAGTGTAGGCAAAGAGAAAGAAATAGGGGGGTCCTAAACAAAACACCAGCACTGGTACAGTTTTTAAGAGAATCTAGAAGAGAAGCTGCCATTTAAAAAGGAATAATTAGTAGAGCATATAAAATATTGCATGATAACTATAAGAATAAGTCAGAAGAGGTTAGAAAGGATTGGGAAAAGAGACTGGATAAGCAATTCAAAAAAAAAAAAAAAAAAACAAACAAACAAAAAGCAACAATGGTAGGATATATGTATGTCTCCCAAATATGCAACAAAATCTAGAAGATTTAGAATTTTTGCCTGGAAATATTTACATATATATTTTTGTACCCCAAGTAGACTCCAGACAATTTTTCCTCAGGCAGACAACAAATGTTGGAGGTGTGAAGGGAAACAAAGAGGTAAGTGGGAACATATTTGCTGGGATTACGGTGAGTTGGCGGACTTTAAGGATTCCCTGCAGGATGCACTGTTGGATATGCTGGGAGGGCAGATTGGTCTGACGAGGGAGATGATTTTTCTGAGCTATGAAACAAAATCGGAATTGCCTAGACATGGTAAGGCCTTGCTGTGTCTTATAATGGTGGCTGCCAAAAAAGCAATTACTAGAAAATGGAAATCAAAATCTAAACCAGCTATGCTGGAAGTAGTGAATATAGTAACAGAGGTAAACAACTGGAAATGAGATCTTTAGAATGGGGTAGGAGCAAACTACATAGAAAAAAAATGGGAATTGTGGGAACAATATATACAAGGGAGGAATGAGGTTTAAATAGCGGCAGAACTTAAATGAGCTATGTTATGTTTGAGTGGGAAAACTTGGGTAGGTTATAAGTTATGCATAATGTTTGTAACTGGGAGTGTGTCAGCATGGTTTGTGAAAAAAAAATGCTTGAAACTAGGATTGTGTCGGTGTGTTTTGTTTTAATTTATATAAATGTATGATTGCCTATAAAATAAGTGATGGTTTAATAAAGATGTTTCTTGTTTAAAAAAGGCAGGAATTGAATAATTTATGTAATATTGTTTAGGTTATATTATATATAGCAATATATGTGAAGTATAATGTTTGTCATGTTAATATAGTTTGATTTCTTCTATACGACTGTAGATTTGCCTATATCACAAGTGATAATTCAATAAAGGTGTTTGAAAAAAAGATCAAATAGCAACACCCAGTTTATAGATATCCACAAACTTTGTTAACCATAGGTCAGGAGTGCTGGCCTGAAGGTCTGTGAAATATATACCAAATAGGACAGGGCACTATACTGTGCCCTGTGGTACATCACTGGTAACTGTTATTGTTTTCAGAAGTGGCACCTGCAACTCTAACCATGTGGTCTTTTTAGACAACCAGTTAGCTGTCTACTGCACAGTACAAGGATTTATATTCAGATCTGCAAGTCTGTCAGTAATACCTACATTGAGAATAGTGTCAAAGGCCTTCGGCAGGTCTAAATATGCTGTATGCACTGCATAATCACTATCCACTGCTTCAGTTACTTTTCAAAGAAATTAATGAGTTTAAAGAGTCAGAACCTTCCTTTGACATAGCCAGACTTATGAGAGACCATGGTAAGAGATTTTCAATGCCTATATTAATTGTGTCTAATCAATGCACTCCATAGCTTTACATATGATGCTAGCGAGACTAATGAATCTGTAGTTACCAGGGCCCCTCTTGTATAATGGTATTACAATAGCTGTTTTCCAGGCTTTAGGAATGTAACATGTGGACAGGCTTACATTAAAGAGGTTAAGTAGTGGTTCAGAAAGACCATATTTGGCACTGATAATCAGGCAATGTGGTATGTTATCAAGGTTCTGTAGCAATTAAAGGGAGTGTCTGGGATTGTGGAACCAGTGGGCTAGCTATAACTATGAGTGTAATAAAATGTGCACAAAGTTTGTTAGCTAGGATACTGTCAGTTATTTCCTTTGGGTCAGAGGGCCATAGTATGATTGTAGACTAGCTGTGAACATTGTTAGGCGTTAGTTCTTAGCTTCCTGACATAGTTAAAGAAAGATTTGCAGTTCATTTTGGTTTTAGTGACTATTTTCAGTTCATATTCAACTTTGCGTTTCCTAATAGTTGCCTTAAGCTCCTTGTTAGTTTGCTTAAGTATGCTCTTAAGGTAGCTTAAATTGGATATCTTATAAGCATTAAGCAGTTTCTTTCTCTTGTAATATAATTTATTTATACAATTATTTCACCACAGGGGTTTGTTTTTAAATGTCTTATTGTATTAGGTGTGGATACTGACTGCCTTATTAATATAACTATTTAAGTGGGAATAGAAGTCACATGCATTGATAGTAGTTTTTGAAATGGGATTTTTCTGAGTAGGATTACAGCAGAATTTATTTAAGTCATCAAGTAACGGAAGAAGGTTTCCTTTCCAAAATTCCCTAAACACAGAACTACTTACAAGGGAAGAACCACCAGTTTTAAAGGAAAATTTTGCCATATTATGATCTTATTTAACAAGGTATGATGATACATACGGATATGTAAAAAATGGCCATATTTGTGCAGACTAGATCAAGGATATTGGAGCCCCTAGTAGGATGGTTAACTATTTGCAAAAGAGAGTTAGCATTTATGTCAAGGAATCTCTGGGCATGCCAACCACTGGTAGTGAAGGTTAGCCCGTTTATTAATGGTTAGCTGCAGATCCCCAGTAGAAAAGTCTTGTGTTTAAAGGGAATTTCAGCTAATGCATTAAGATAGCTATCATCCTCAGAAGGGGACATAGAGAGAGTGTTCTGTAGCTAGTTATGAATTGGTAATTAGCCTTGTTTATGTTTTGACTTCATGGAGTTCAGATGTGGTGTCACAAGGAATCTGTCATGAGGTGATGATATCTTTGATACATTCTGATACTCACCCATGATTGCCAGTAGGTCTGAAGATGTGATAGGCCTTATACCCAGGAAAAGAAGGAGAGCACTCAGTGCTCTGAAACCATGTGTCTGTAACTACACATATATGAATGTGTTCAAGTTGCAGGAGACCCTCAGGTTCAGATTTTCTTTTTTGTTAAGGCTCTTAACATTGAGTAGAGCCACATTAATGTGTTCCAAATTTGAATTTACTAGGTTGGAATATTAATCAGAGGTACTCTGTCTAAAAAGGCACTATGGGGGCAGCAAAGTCTTTAGCCAGAATGTGAAAGACTTGGTAAGAGAGGTACAAACCATCCCTGGCAAAGCAGGAATGCTTGTCAGCCACCTTATTACAAACTGATGCATACTGGATCCCCCAAAAATGACACCAACTATGTAGTCAATTATTAAAGCCTATTATCTTGTCTTTAAATCTCAGCATCATTCTAGGTCGTAGAAAATACCACACAAGACCATTGTCTTTCTATCCTTAGCGACACGCATAGCCAGCTCAGTCACATCCTTCTGCATGTCCCTCTGCATAGAACCTCTAAGGTCATTCATCTCCATGTGGACCACTATCAGCCCATAATCATATTTGTCAGGATGGAGGGATCTTAGAGCCCTTGTTACTTCCTGGTTCATGGTTCCAGAAAGAGAACTGTCACCCTATTCTTATCCAGCCCGGTGAAGGTGTTGTCTGTATGCCTTACAAGGAGTCAACTATTACTAAAACATTACCATGGTTTGATGCAGTCTCACTGGGTCATTAGGACTTGGTGTCTGCACCCTTGTGATTCTTAAAAGTATGTTTCCTAGGTGTGGATGTGAAGGGTGAAGGGAGTGTGTAGCTGCGTGAACTAATCTTTGAAGTTTCTCAGTCTTTATTCTGGGAGACTTAGGCAGTGATCTCTTAACAACCTCAGCATAGGCTGGTTTAGTGGAAGTGCTCTGTGCTGTGTGTGTGTGTGTATATACATGTGTTGTACTTATCAGATTATTCTGAATCCTTGTGAGGTTGCAATAAAAAGTGTTTAGTAAGCACGAGGCAGTTACCACACTGCATCAAAATACCTAGTGTTATTGGGCTGGCTACAGAAAGGAAAACAGCTGACTGAGATTCAGTACTGGCCAGTGCAGATAAAGGGATATAGAACAGGTTAATAACTTACTTTTGGTATAAGACAGAAGAGGATAACTGACTGGACTAGAAAAACGTGATAAACTAGGATAAAATAATGAACTGTGACTCCTGTAGGGGTTCCAAGTGCAAAAAAGAAATATAAAAGTGACAGACTATGTAGAATCAAGAAAGAAATCGGTAACAGTGGCCAGATTTAACCAAATAGCTTTACCCTATAGGCTAATACAGTTTCCACCTAGCCAGTAAAAACAGTGAACAATGGGTAGACTATCTGAATGGATCCAGATGCACTAACTGTAATAGCTACAGATAATCTAAATGAGTAGTTTCAAGTGCAGTAACAGTACAGCAGTCAGTCCAGTAATAAAGGCTTATCACAAAGGTAACCCTGTACTCTATAGTGTGTTACCACTGAGCAGCAAGTTTAAATATCACAATACTATAGTTATCAGTAACAAGCAGAAATGCAACACTAATGATGAAAAAGTACAGTCAGTAACTCTGATAATAGATAAATTTGTTTTTATAACCAATATGAGTAACAGACAATACTACAGTATTATCTTAAATAATTCTAATAGTGCATAACAGTATCAAAGCAACAAGGCACTGTAGTATAGAATTATTTAAACTTAATATCACTGCAGTCACCAAAGTAAATGTGAACAACGGTATAATACCAACAAGACGCAAAGATGCAATGCTGTTTAAACTCAGTAACACAGCAGCAGAACAAAAATGTTAATTTCAGCAGTGTCCATAAGAAGTACAGCTAGTAAGTTAATAAGCTAGACGAAAGGTAGTATTTTCCCTGTAGTGAGCTAAACTGATCAAACGTCCTGGTATTTAAAGTCCGTAAGGCTCCACCCCTACAGAAGCCAGCCAGTCAAAATGCTAAATTTGCTTAATTTGGTTAATGTGATCTCTGTCCAACAAGATGTGGGATCAAGGAGGTTTAGAACTATGGCTAGAAATTTTTTGCCTGAAGAGAGAAGGCAGACAACTAGGTAAGGCGGAGCAGCTAATAATCTCTGGATTATAGGCAAATATAACTACAGAGAGAAAATGAATAGGCTGACATAACTGGATGGGAAATGGTATACATTTCACTAAGGACATTTGGGGATGAACACACTTCCACAGTTCACCATCTTCAAGAGTTGCAAAACAGGCTGTAATATGTAGGGGATATATGTTGATGATGAAGATATATGCAGTTATGGTCCTGTCTGTCCCATCACAAAGTGATAAGCATGAATCTGTGAAAATAGATTCAGGAATCAGCTAGGTTAACAATATTAGGATATGCCAGGTGTTAATACAGGAATGACATACTGACACTGATGGCTCAAGAACCAAATTAATTTGTGCACATTAAGAAGATAAAGGGAGAAGAAGCTGCAGGGGATGTTGACTGAGAAGAATAGAAGCTGATTTGGCAGCAGCAGTCCCATAAATACTTAGCCTTCCTTAACACAGTTTATTATTCAAAGTGTACACATATGTCTCAATCGTGGCCCATTAAGCTACATGCCAGGTACAGTAAGGTTAGGAGGTCATGCTGCTGATATGAGAGTAGGGAAGGTTACTACTCGCACATGGTTTGGCCCTGCACCTTGATAAGGGGAAAGAGGGGAGAGATCATTCACAGTCTACACACTGGCTTCAGAGGATTCCTCAGACCTGACAGTTGCAAATGCAGAACAGTTTTGCATATCTTATTTGGAGTGTAATAAGTTGGCAGACTATAAAATAATCCCTACAGATTCCTCTATTAGGAATACTGAGTAAGCAAATTAGTGTAACTAAGAAAATCATTTCTGGAGCTGGGATAAAGGATCTGAATTGTCTGAACATAATAAGACCTTCTAAAGTTTAATTCTGGTGGCTACCAAAAAAGCAATTACTAAAAAAATTGAAATCAAAGTCTAAACTAACCATACTTGAACTAGTGAAATATTGTAACAGAGATAAGAGAACAGGAAGTGAAATCTTTAGAAAAGGGTAGGAGTAATTACACAGACAAATGGAAATTATGGGAACAATACACGCAGGAAAATGTTTTGGAGGGGGAATGAGATTTAAGAAAAGGCAGAAACTGAACAAGTTATGTAATGCTGGTATTTGATTATATTGTATAGAACAATATATGATGTATAGTGTTTGAAAATGTCACCTTGTTGACATGGTTTGATTACCTTTATATAAATGTAAGTTTGCCTATGTCATAAGTGATAATTCAATAAAGGTGTTTTTTTAAGAAAAAAATGCTGTTATGGAGCTTTAGAAACGTTTGAGAGAAATAATCAGTTTTCAGCAGGGAATATTACTTATAGGTGGGGACTGGAACTTAATTTACAATAGTGAGGATATATCAGAGGGACTTAGAAGGGAAAAATATAACAAAACAGGGTAGATTTCTGAAGAAATTTATGAAAATATTTGGTACAGAACATGTGAATTCAGTGGTAAAAACTCAGACAAAATTTAGATATTATTTCCTAAGGTAAAATACCTGAGCTACATTAGATAGAAAGTATATTTCACAGGAACATGTGCATTGAATCAAAAGCTTTCATACACATCCAGTAGCTATTCCAGATCGTGCAATGATAAACACCAAGAAAAAATACAAGGTAATGAAGTAAAAATGAGGCACTGATGCTTTCCCCCTATCTGTTAAAAGAGAGGAATTTAAGGAAAGAATGGGTAGTGGAAAATATTCAAGAGTTATTTGGAAATATATAAATGTCTTCAGAAGTTATAGCTAGTTAGTGGAATAAATTGAAAATGGAGTTTAAAAATAGGGTAGAAATAAAAGAGAAAGATATATGGTTAAGTTGTAATAGGAATTGCTTAGAGGGGCTGACAAAGGTTAAAGTATTGCAAAATAAGGGAATTTTACAGAACAAGGAGAGATGCAAATGCAGAGTTTTAAACAGAAAATAAGGGACTATCTGGATAATATGCATGGGTTTTGATAGATTGCTATTAAGCAACTATTTTTTTTTTCAATAATGCCAAAGCACAAAGACTTTTGGCACAATGAGTTAGGCAACAGAAAATGGAAAGAGCTGTCACCAACATTAGGGAGCTTATAACAAGAAAAATAACCAGAATTATGAGCAGCAATATTTGAGATATTTCTGAAATGCTATGAAAGGGCATATAAAGCAGATAAATGTGGAAATAAAAAAGAGCACAGATGGAAATAATTATAGAAGATTTAGTTATGCCAAGGTTAGCGGTAGATAAGGCTGAACAACTTACAGCTAGGGTTAGAGGAGATGAGATAAAAACTATGATGAATACTCAATCTTCAGGAAAGTCTCCAGGAAAAGAAGGTATCCCTGTGGAAGTGTGGAAGTTAGGAGGGAAAAAAGTGATAAAGATCTGCAAGATTTTTGACAGTATTTTAAAGGGAGGGGAGGCACCAACATCTTGGAAGAAAGCTGTGGTGCCTGTATTACCCAAACAGGGTAAAAACGCATCAGCTCCAACCCCATATAGATCCATTTCAATTATAAACCATGATTGTTAAGTGTTTATGTCTATACTGCTAAAATAATTACAAAGATGTTGTCAAAATTGAAAAAAGATGGATCAATGTGGTTTTGTGGAGGGGAGGCAAATATTTTACAGCATTAATAGAAGAGTGATAATCCAGAGAGAGGCAGAATGTAAGACAATACAGCTGTTATTGATGGGTTTCAGTGTGGGAAAGCATTTGACAGAGTAAGCTGGGATTTTATGAATAGGACAATGGAAGCATTTGCATTCTTGCCTCCGATTAGTCATATATCCTTCTCATTAACTTTATTATTGTGTGAGGGTTCTTCTCTAATTAGGTGTGTTTGAATAGAGAAACCAGCCAGACATGTCATCTTCACCTTTGTTTGCTTTATATTTATATTTATAACCACTGGAAAAAATAAGGAAGTCAGAAATTCAAGGATGTAATTGGTATGGTAATCAAAAGTTGGTTTTATTTGCAGATGATATGTTTTGTACTTGATACATCCAGAAAAGGACATCTTGGTGTTATGGAACATTTTTTAAAAGTTTCAAGTATTTTCAAGATACAAAAATGAGTTAAGATGAAACAAAGGCTATAGCCATATATTATGTACCCACTCATGACTTGGTTCAGCAATACCCATATTTATGGTGACATGATAACATGAGGTGTTTAAAAGTATGGATTATAAGCACTTTTGTTATAGCAGCTATGGATATGTGGGAATAGACTCAACAAAATATAATACAAAAACCCAAGAGACTTGACAAAAGACTTGACAAAAGATAATACAAAAACTGAAAAACGGGAAGCTCTTGTTTATGGATATGGATAGTAAGATAGAAACAATGAAAATGGTTTTAGTTTCTTTTGTCTTACATACAGGTCAGGCATAATTTTTATCAACCAGAAGAAAAGTTGTGTACAGTAATTAACAAAGAGTTGAAGGAATTTATCTGGGAGGGAAAGAGGGCAAAATTAAGTGGGATAAGTTGATCCTGAAAATAGAAAAAGGTGGTTTAGGATTACTTGATGCAAAGGGCATTTTAGAGCTACACAGTTAAGACTATTATAGATAACACAACCAGAATGATGATGATGAAGCAGGTGGGGGAGTTTAAGAAATAAGAAGACAGTGGGATTTTAGATGCAAATCCTTATGGAGAATAATAACCACCACATAGAATATTATGTTAATAAAGTTGCAGAAAGTATTCTAAGAAATAACACAACACATGAATGAAGAAAGGAAATTTCTGCTAATGGGATGACTGCACATAGGGGTACAGAAAAAAAGGCAAGAGGGTGCTAGAATTTACTGGAGAAAACTGGTAAAGGAACCAAGGTACTGCAAGCAAGTAAGTAGAGATGGAAAGGTAATAGACTGGGATGAGGCCAAGAAGTTTGGACTGCAGGTTAGAGACTGCCTTCCTTGTCAGGGACTTTTATCAGAGCACAGGAAACAGAAACAACTAGGGGAGACCTAAGTGAAAGAATTGGTCTGGTAGAGTGTTTAGTCAAATTTAGAACAGAAGCTGCAATTAAAAAATGGGGTAATTAGTAGGGCATATAAATATTGCATGATAACTACAAGAATCAATGAGTAGTTTAGAAAAGATTGGGAAGAGAGACTGTGAAAGCAATTTACAAGGGAACAATGGGAAGACACATGTAAAGCTCCCAGGTATGCAACAAAGTCCAGAAGGTTTAAAATTTTTGCTTGGAAGTGCTTGCTAATTTTATAACCCAAAGAGACATTAGAGAATTTATCCCCAGGTAGATTGCAAATGTTGGTGTTGTGATGGAGAAGAACGTGATAAATGAGAACTTGTTTTTAGGAGTGTAATGAGTTAGCAGATTAAAAAAAATCCATAGAAAGTACTCTGTCCGAGATTTTGGGTAAGCAAATAGCTGTGACTAAGGAAATGATTCTTTTGAGCTGGGACATGACCTGAGACACCTAGACATCATAAAGCCTTCTTAAACTTAATTCTGTTGGTTGCCAAAAAAGCAATTACTAGAAAACAGAAATCAAAATCTAAACCAATTATATCTGACATACTGAATATTGTAAAAGAGATAACAGAACTGGAAATGGGATATTTAGAAAAGGGAAGAAGGAAATTACATACAAATAAATTTAATCTGAGGGAGCATGACATGCAGACTAATGCCTGGGAAGAGGAGTGAGGTCTACAGGAAAGCAGGAACTGAGTGATTTATATAATACTGGATAGAAGGACAATTATTATAAAGAAATAAAACGAGTAAAGTGTGGGTAAATGTAAAAACGTTAATATGTTTTTTTTATTTTCTATTGTTGTAATTGTGTCTATGTCTTAAGGGATATTGTAATAAAGGTGTTTAAAAATAAGATCACGAGGCAATGGTAGAGGAGACAATACAGCTAAACAATGAATTATTTTTATTAAGCTATGATAGGAGAAAGAAAGTTCAAAGTGTACAAGCACTGCTGTCATTATTAGTAATAGTGGCAGATAAGACCATAACCAAAAGACTGGAAAACAAAAGAGAAACATAACATATATGAAGTCACAAAAATGATGAATTAAATTAGAAATACTGAGCTAAGAAATAATTACAACAAGTAAGACAAATCTGAACATATCAAATATATGTTGTGGGAAAAGATGAAGGTAAATGAGAAAGGTAATTAAGGAACATTTTCATAATGAATAAGAGTTTAGAAACAAATGAAGGATCTTAATACTAAAGAAAAAATATACTAGTGTTGAAGAAAAAAGCAAGGAAGGCAAAAATAATAAAACTGGTATGAATGGAAAATTAGCAGAATGATAAATATACATGAGTATGGAAACATCACAATTTGATAAATGTATTGCAAGAATTAGACTGCTGAAGAATAAAGGTAACTGAATTTTGTAAAATCTGACACTGGCAAGTTTAGAAAAATTTAAGCAACAGTTTTTCGTAACAACTCCAGAGCACAGAAGCTTTTAGCACAATGGCTCAGGTAACAGAAAGTAGAAAGAGTTGTTGCCAAGCTTAGAGAGTCTATAACAAAGAAAATAACCAGAGATCCCGTTGAGGTATTAGACATATTTTGGACATTTTACAAAAATCGCTATAAAGCAGTAAAATGTGGAAATCGAGAAAAAGTACAAATGGAAATGTTTATAGAAGAATTACATATGCTAATATTAGAGGTAGATGAGGCTTAATTACTAACAGTTAGGATAGGAGGAGATGAGATAAAAATGGTGATGTATAAACAATCTACAGGAAAGTCTGCAGGAATAGATGGTATTCCTGTGGAAGTTTGAAAGCTATGAGAGAAGAAAGTTATAAAGACCTGTAAGGTTTTGTTTAATAGTATTTTAAAAAGAGGAGAAGTACCAGCATTCTGGAAGAATGCTTTGGTGGTTGTAATAGCTAAAAATGGTAGAGACCCATCAGATCAAGTTTCATATAAGCCCACTTTGATTCTAAATTATGATTATAAAGTGTGGTTGTGTATAATGGCTGAACGAATGGCAAGAGTGATGCCAAGACTGATAGATATGGACCAGTGTGGTTTTGTAATGGTGAGGCAAACATCTGATAACATTAATGGAGCAATGATGATCCAGAGAGAAGCAGAATGTAAGAAAATACCACTGCTATTTTTGGGTCTGGATGCAGAAAAAGCATTTGACAGAGTGAACTAGAATTTTATGAGTAGGGCAATGGAAGCATTTGTATTCCCTGATAAAATTATAAAGTTGATTAGGAATATATATGATTGATAGGAGGTGGAAATTAAAGTTGGGGGTTCCTCTCAGATAACTTCTGTTTGAGCAGAGGAACCATGTAAGGGTGTCCTCTTTCCCCTTTGTTATTTGCATTATATTTAGAATGACTGGCAAAGAAAATAAGGGACTCAGAAATTCAAGGATATAATTGGTATGGCAATCAAGAAAAGCTGGGTTTATTTGAAAATGATATTTTGTACCTGATAAAACCAGAAAAGGATATTTCAGTGTTATGGAACATTCTGAGATGGTTTTAAGTCTTTTCAGGATACAAAACTGATGAAGATAAAACAAAGGCAATAGCTGTAAAGTACATACCCACACACAAATTGGTTGAGCAATACCCATATTTATGGGGACATGATAAAATAAGGTACTTAGGAGTATGAATTAAAATGATTCTTTTATGGCAGCTAAGAACATGGGAAGAGACTAAACAAAATGCAATACAAAAAACTGAGAAACTGGAAGCTTTTTTATGGGTATGAATACCAAGATACAAGCAGTGAAAATGTTTTAGTCCTTTAGTTTTAGACACAGGTGAGGCATATTTTTATCAACCAGAGGAGAAGTTGTGGATAACAATTAACAAAGAGTTGACAGATTATTTCTGGAAGGAGAACAGTCAAGCTAAGTTGATCTTTCCAACAGAACAAGATGGTTTGAGATTACCTGATTTGAAAGGGTATTTTAGAGCTACACAGCTAAGGAGCCTATACATAACACAAGCAGAATGTTGTAATTTAAAGTGAAAATGGATGATGATGATAATGATGATGATGATGATGATGATGATGAAATGGGGGAAGCTCAAGAAATAAAGAGAGACTGGGATTATGGATGCAGATCCTTAAGGAAAATAACAATAACCATACAGAATATTATATTCATAAAGTAGCAGAAAGTGTTCTATGAACTAACATAGGAATGGAGAAAGGAGATTCTGCCAATATGGATGACTGCAATTAGGGATACAGACAATAGGCAAGAGGGGGCTGGAATTTATTGAAGAAAACTGGCAAAATAATGAAGGTATCGGGAGCAAATAATCAGAGAGGGAAATGTAATAGAATGGGAAGAGGCCAATAATTTATTTGGACTGCAGGCTAGAGATTGCCTACCCAATCAAGGATTGATATCAGAGTATAGGCAAATAGAAAGAAATAGGGGGATCCTAAGCCAAAAAGCAGCACTGGTAGAGTTTTTAGTAAAATCTAGAACAGAAGCTGCAGCTAAAAAAGGATACTTAGTAGGGCATATAAAATATTATATGACAGCTGTAGGAATCCATCAGAGTGGGTTAGAAAGGATTGGGAAGAATGACTGGATAAGCAATAGATAAAGAAACAATGTGAGGATATATGTATGGCTCCCTAATATGCAACAAAGTTTAGAAGGTATTTGTCTTTCCGAAACAGACTCCAAATAATTTTTCCTCAAGTAGATTGCAAATGGTGGTGTGATGAGGAAGAAAGGGGTTATCAGGAACATATGTTTTGGGAGTGTAATGAGTTGGCAGGCTGTAAAAATTTCATGTACACTACTCAGAAATATTGGTTGAACAAATTGGTGTAACTAAGGAAATTATTTTTTTTAGCTGTGATACAGAAATGGAATTGCCTAGACATAGTAAGGTCTTGCTGAGTTTACGTCTGGTGGATGCAAAAAAATCAATTACGACAAAATGGAAATCAAAGTCTAAACCAACTATACTAGAAGTAGTGAATATAGTAATATAGATAAAAGAACTGGAAGTGGAATCTTTAGAAAAGAGTAAGAGCAAATTACATAGAAAAAAATGGGAATTGTCAGGACAATACATGCAGAATAATGTTATGGAGGAGGAATGAGGTTTAATGAAGGGCAGGAATTGAATTAGTTATGTAATGTTTGGCTGACAATGACTGTGCAGAAGATTATAAGTGATGTATAATGTTTGCAACTGAAAATATGTCAATATGGTTTGTTTTAATTCATATAAATGTATGTTTGCCTATGTCATAAGTGATAATTCAGAAAAAAAACACTGACACTGGTAGACCTGTAACAAAGGTTGATCCTCCAAGAATGGTTACCATGCATTAGGACTGTACCCAATGTAAAATGGTTTGATGTTGTGACAATAAATGTTTTAAAAATGGGGGAGCAAACTAAAGCCACCATAAATACTTCTCTGCTTATTTTGTAAAAGTGATAGGTTAGAAAGTGCTTATATTTGAATATAAGGACAGTACATATCAATAAGAACACTCAGCGAAGAGCAAGAAAAATAAAAAAAAAAAAAAAAAAAAAACAAAGTCAATCGAGTCAAGCGTAGCAGGAGCGTCCTTATGAGTAACTGATTAAAAGGGCGTTCCTTTCTGGATTCTTTATTTTTTTGTGTTCAGTGTGATCTGAGTATCTGACTGCTGGGCTATTATTATATGTTTTTTTTTTTTAGCAAGCTACAGCGTTCCGTTTTGGTTTTTTGCTTTGACAGTACATATCAAATTCAATTCCATGTATCTGATAACAAAAAAGCATTGACAGTTTTGGGCTGTTTGACTTGTCATCGGCTTGGTATGGTGAAAAGAATGCACAGTGGGAATGCATGCTTGATGTTTTGATCTGAAAGTACAGAATGATAAGTTGCTTGATAATCACAAAGCTTTATTTACTGGATTTGGCAGTTTACTACAATTGTATCATATTCAGACATATTTTACAGTGTTTCCATGGCACTTGTTCCAAGAAAAGATCCAGTAGCTTTTAGGGCTACTACTGAGAAGGAGTTGTGCCACATGGAGGATATGGGTTTGACTAAGAATCATACTGAACCTAGTGAATGGGTTACTGCACTATTGTTATTGTGAAACCAGTACCTTTGTTTTTTTTTTTTGTTTGTTTGTTTGTGTAGTGCCTCAAGATCTTAATAAACCTATAAAGAGAAATCATATCTACTTCATACATTTGAGGAAGTAGCTTTTCTCATGCCAGGAGAAAAACATTTTTGATACACAGCAGTGCTTTTGATAGATCAAGCTTGATAAGAAAAGTTCAAAACTGTGTAATTTAAATTCACCCATGGAAGTACAGATTTGTGAGAGTTTTATTTTGTATCTTATCAGCATCTTAAGTGTTTCACAGTGTTGTTCTGTGTGTATTTAAGGAATTTATGCTGTTGTTAATATAGCTGATGCTTTATTAGTGTGGAGTCAAGATACTAGAACGATTGACTGGCTAAACAAAATTACATATTTGTATTCATTTTATTTTTTTTTTGGGGGTAGAGCACTGATCTCTGAGGACCTTTTTCAGACTCTGTTCAGGAGTGGTGTCTCTTTAAATGACTTACTCAGAGGCACACAGTTAGGTAATGGAGGCTGAGGGAATCAAACCTTGCACCACTGGACCACAGAAAACAACTCACTAACAGCTCTTTAATCCTCTGAGCCAACTGACAGATATAGAGCAACTTGAAGATCTATAAAACTAAGCATAAATTTCTGAGTTACAGGATTAAACCATAGAAGTAATTTCTAAATATCTGAAGGACTGAAGCAATATGATGACAAAGTAAAATCCATACTGCAGAGTCACCTCCTGTGAATAAGGATTCCCTTCAAAAGCTCAAAGTTTCAAAACTTCTAACTTCAAAAGGCCGAAACTATACGACTAAATTTTTGAAACTTCAAACATTTTGAATAGAGGTCATCGTACAGCGCGGAACAGGAAATTTACTGTTTTCCTCATTGCAGTGTGATCTTGGAGTTGGTATATTTATTTAGCAGGTGGTATCGGGTGGAGAGGGGCATGCCCCCCCTGCAAAAACCTTAAAAAAAAAAATTTGTTTTTATTTTATTAATTACATTTTTGATCTTATGGTCTCGTCTATTTAAAGTTTGAAGTTTTGAAACTTCGAGCTTCTGAAGTAGATCCATGAATAAATGTGTTCGTCTTTTTTAACATTTTTATTAAATCATCACATCTTCAGTGTTAAAGCAAACAAACCATAGTAACCGTTTCCATTGCTATTGTCATGCACTATACATATGTTTTCTTTTTCACAAAATATTAATTTACTCTGACATTACATAAATTAAGTTCCTGCCTTCACATAAACCTCAGTCTTCTTCTTGAACATTACTCTGTATGTATTATTCATACAAATTCCATCTATTTCTATGCAATCAGCTCCTTCCTGTTCTTAATATTCCACCTCTAGTCCTTTTATTTCATTTAATACTTTCAATACTTCAATTATAGTTGGTTTAGATTTTGATTTCCATTTTCCAGTAATTGCATTTGGCAATCTAGCTGTGTCTTGGAGATTCAGATCCTGTACCTCAAATCAAAAGAATGATTTCTTTAGTTACAACTATTTGTTCCACCAACATTTCTTTAAAAGTACTCTGTAGGGAATTTTTATAAACTACTAATGCATTGCATTCTCCAAAAACATGTTCTTGCATATGCTCTCTTCAATATCATACCTGTAGTATTTGATATCTACCCAAGGAGCAATCCTCTAAAGTTTACTTGGGGTATAACAATGCCTATGCAAACACTTCCATGTAAAAATCCTAAACCTTCTGGACTTTGTTGCATACTTGGGAGCTTTACATATGTCCTTCCATTGCTCCCTTATAATTTGTTTTTCCAGTCTCTCTTCCCAATCTTTTCTAACCTGCTCTGATTGATTCTTATAGTTATGCTATATTTATATGCCATACTAATTATCCCATTTTTGACAGCAGCTTCTGCTTCTCTATATGTTCCTTTGTAAATTGCCTTTCCATTCTCTTTTCCTGCCTTTTCTAACCTCATCTGAGTGATTCTTATAGTTTGCATGCACTATATTATATGTTGTACTAATTCTCTGTTTTTAGCAGCAGCTTATTTTATAGATTCAGAAAATCTAACAAACTTGGTCCTTTACTTTACACTCATCTATGCCTTTTTTTTGCCCATATTATATTACCAGTATGTGATACAGAAGGCAGTCTCTATCCGGCAATCCAAATTTCTGCTAAGGTCTTATCCCATTCTATTACTTTTCCCTCCTGAGTTATTTACTTCCTATATCATGGTTCCTTTGCCAATTTCCTCACATAAATTCCAGTCCCCATTCCTTATTTTCTATACCCATATTTGCAGGTATCCCTGTTGGTGAAATCTCCTTTCTCAGTTCCCAAGCTAGCTTAGTTCTTAGAATACTTTCTACTACTTTATGAATAAAATGTATATTTTTTTAATTTCTCCATGCCTTTTGGATTTCTAATACTGTGACTGGAATGAACCCCATTCCTAAGTCAAAGTACAATTAAAGTTTATGAAATTAGTATTGTTTCAATCTTTGATGTCAGCCAGGAGTGCTCTTCATAGCACACGCAATGTGCCCAGTAATGACTCATTCTGCAATTCATACGAAGTTACATGCATTGGTAATATATCTAAATACAATTGTAGATTCTTTTTTATAAGACCTGTTGCTCCTAGTACTATTGGAACTGTCTGGGTATCTATCTTCCACATTGCTCTCATTTCTGTCTGCAAATCCTGATATTTTATAACTTTGTGTCTCTCTCTACACAGGACACTGTAGTCACTGGGCATAGCGATTTCAGTGATCAATGCTACTTTTGTCTTCTTTTTATGGACCACTATATCTGTTTTTCTATCATCTATCTTTTGAACTGCCGGTAATGAGTGATCCCATGTGATGTAAACTTCATAATTTTCTGTGATGCTTTGTGGCTCATGTTTCCAGTGTTTTTCAGCCACTTCAATACCATAATGTTTGCACAATCCCTAGTGCAACAGTCTTGCCACATTATTATGCCTTTCAGTATACAGTCCTGCCATTAGTATATCACAGCCAGAAACACGGTGTGCAACTGTTTCCAATTCTGTTTTACAAAATCTACATTTGTCTGTTTCTCCCACATGTTCAATGGACATTGTAAACCAATGTGTATGTAACCCACTATCTTGGGCCACCAATATTAACCTTTCATCTTTTGGTTTGAATTCACTTCTCTTTAACCATTCCTGCTTTCGATCCTGATCAACATGAGGTTTTTCCAGGAGTTTTCTATATTTGCAACTATATTTATGCATTTTCCACATTTCTCACCTTCTCATCTTGTCCTTCACCTTATATTTTTTCTTTTGTTTTTTGGCACATTCAGTTGCTGCCTGATTGTATCTACTTCTGCTTTGATTTCCATTTCTGCTTGATGCTGATATGCTTCTGCTAGACTAAGCAGGGAACAAAACTTTCACTATGTTTGGGTCTTGTGAGGTCAGCAGATATGTATGCAGTCCCATGATTGCAGATCTATACATGTAATCAATTTCAAAGAGGCCCATACCTCCTTCAGAACGGGGAATATATAATCTTGGTATGCATTGATTTTTATCAATCATCTGATGAGCATGAAGCATCCTTCTTGTTATCCTAGCTAATCTATCCATCACCTTTGGGGGCCAGTGAATCACTCCAAAACTGTAAGTTAGAACAGGAAGAGCAAACTGGTTTATAGCTTGAATTTTGTTCCTAGATATCAATGCTGTTTTCAAAATTTAAGTCTTCTAAAATATTCCTTACTAACTTTTATTTGCATTTGTTCAAGTTTTATTGCTGATCCTTCATCAGTTCCCAAATATTTATACAATCCCTCTTGCTCAAGTTGTTTTATATCACATTATTGTCCCAATCTGATATTTTCTTGGTGCTGCAACTTTCCTGCTTTAAAGGTTGCTTTTGCACATTTATCATGACTAAATGACATTCTAATATCATCTGAAAAAATGTTGACTACTTGCAGTTGTGCTTTTAGTTCCACATCTGATGAGCTATACAGTTTGAAATCATCGGCAAAGAGAAGATGAGCAGTTTCTACACTTTGTTGCTTTCTGGCAGCCAAAGTATAATCTGTTAAACAGACAGCTTAATGGTTTAAGGGCAAGGGAGAAGAGCAACAGTGACAGAGAGCCACCCAGGAATATCCCCCTTTGGATTTTTATCCCTGGAATAATAATTTATCCTTTATCATAGCTTAACTGCATAGTGGTTTGCCACTGTTTCATGGTCGCTATGATGTAATTTATCATTGCAGGATGTATCTTACACATTTTTAAGCACTCTTTTCTCCATAAATGTGGGATACTGTCAAATGCTTTTTTTGTAGTCATCCTTGCCATCCTTAGATTCTTCCCCTTTTTACAGCTCTCCACTATGACTTTATTTAGCAACAGATGATCCTTTGTTCCATATGACTTTCCTTTATTATCCTTTTGTTCTTTTGCCATAATTGAGTTTTCTTATAGATGACTATAAACTCTGTTGGCATCAATTCCAATGTTTAGTTTATATGTCATTGGAAGACAAGTTATTGGTCTATAATTTTTAGGATAACTTGCAGGTTCACGTTTAAGTTAGAGCATTATTTTTCCTGTTGTTAACCAGGTTGGTGTCTGTTCGAGGTGTGCATATCAATAGTTCTTACTCATGGCTAAATCTTCTTGCAAAGATATTAATACTTTTAGCCAGAAGTTAGGTATTGTATCCGGGCCTGGGGTTTTCCAATTAGAGGCTTTTCTTAACTTTGTTTCAATCTCTCTAGCTATTACTTCATCCCACGTCATACCCTGCACCTTTGAACTTCTTATTCTTTCTTTTACTTCTTCTATCCATTTAGTATGTTTGTTGTGTTCCACAGGATCTTCATAAATACTTCCCTAAATGTATTTATTTCTTCTTTCTTTGGTGATCTTTCAATTCCTTTTACCTTGTTTCTCAATTCTCTATAAAACTTTTTGGGGTCATCAATAAATTGCTTATTTTGTACTTTTCCTTTATGTTTATCTGTGGGTCTATATTAGAACATAGAAGTTTCAAAACTTTGAATGTTCTAATATCGAACCCTATTCAGCGAAAGCTGAAAACATCGAACATACAGAACAGCAAATTTTTTCCAAGGGAAAAAATTTGCTGTTCCAAAACACATACACTCAACACAAGTGCACCAAACAAACAGCAATCCACACACATACACCTAAAATCTTGCACCTAACCCTACACTAAACTATATACACACCACTAACTATCCATTTACCTTAACTCAAACCCTAACCCTAAGGTCTGTCAGTATCACACACTCACCTCACCCGCCCCCTAACCCTAACTCACCTACCCTGCCCTAACCCTCACGTCCACACAATCGCACACTTACCTGATGTGCGCCCTAACCCTAACTCACCTAACCTGCCCTAACCCTCACGTCCACACAATTGCACACATACCTAACCCGTGCCCTAACCCTAACTCACCTAACCCGCTCTAATCCTCACGTCCACACAATCGCACACATACCTAACCCGCGCCCTAACCCTAACTCACCTAACCCACCCTAACTCTCACGTCCACACAATCGCACACATACCTAACCCGCACCCTAACTACCCTAACCCACACTCAATCGCACACTTACCTGAACCCGACCCATAACTTTCCACCACAGGGCTGAAAATACTGAAGCAACAGAAACAAACAACTGAATTCTTTCCCTAGGAAAAAATTTGATTTTCTGTTGCTTCGATATTTTCAGCTTTTGCTGAATAGGGTTCGATATTAGAACATTTGAAGTTTTGAAACTTTGATGTTGTAATATAGACCCTTTATCTGCATATCTTCTATCTGTGCTAAGATTTTTAGCTTGCTATTTGCGATAGTGCATGATAGAGCCTGATCTGTTCTAATACTGCACGTTACTTTTATCACATCTATCTTTCTGAGTATGTTGTTGAGCTGTTCCCTCTTCTATACTCTTCTGACAGTGACACTTCTTGTCTTAATTGCTTTATAGTTTTCTCTATTTGATACTTCCATGTTGGTATTTGATTTCTCCCCTTCCTTTCCCTTACTACCCTGTGTTCTTGTGGTAGAACTTTATCTGTTATTAATTTAGTTGCACAATAATATATCCTGTTTACTTCTATTATATCGCATGGATCTCTATTGGCAGTCCCAATTACTGTGTTCATTTGTTTTAACAAACTTCTGACTTTCTGGGTGTTATTGACCTTCTGCAATCTATTACTTTCATTGATCTTAATATGTCTATCTATCTCTATTAAATCAAGCAACTCTTCTCTTAGCTCATTTTCTTCTAAACTGAGGACACAGTTTTTGTTCTCCATTTTCTGCAGGCATTCTGTAGAAAGTTCTACAGCATCTTCCTGTGGCACATTCTGTTCAATTTCATCCTGTGTTACCCAATGCTCTGTCATATGGGAACTCACTGCCCTATTGCTCCTCAACATAAACTGCATCAGAGTTGCCACAGTTTCCTGTTCCTTCCCATGCTGTCCAGATTCAAGTGAATGTTTATACTGGTTTCCTGTGCAAGCTCTAAAATACCTTCATATGGTAACTGACCTATTGCATATATTCTATATAGTTGTTGTTATTCCCCCTAAGGACATGCATTCACAGTCAAAATCTCTATTTATCTCTTGATCACCCTCCCTATTTCATTAAGATCCCTTTCCATAATAATTTATAAACTTATGCTTGAGTGATGTTTATGAGCCTTAGCTGACTAGCTCTAAAGTATCCTATCAAATCAGGTAACCTAAGCCACCTTGATCAATGGGGAGAATCAAGTTGTCCCACTTAACTCTTGTATCATATAAATTCAATAAACTTCTTATTAATTATCATCCACAACTTCCTCTCTGATTAATAAAAGTATGCCTGACATGTATATGACATTATTGAGAATGAAGCATTGTCACTGCTTGTATTTTACTATCTGTATCAATAATAAAGAGCTTCAAACTTCCAGTTTTTTTTGTATTATCTTTGGTTTAGTCACATACCACATATCCTTAGCTGCTATAACAATTTTTTTAAATCCATGCACTTACATTCATCCTCTTATTGTGTTCCAAACTCACCTGACTCATTGTGCAGATCCCCAAACTGGGACCCCCTTAAATCAAAACTGGAGAGAAAAAGGGGGCTCTTCCCTGTTCCCTATCCTAAGGTACTTTTTTATGCTTGTTGTGGTCTCCCCACACAGACTGTTGTGAGTTGTGTTCAAGTTACTTTGCATCATTTGGAAGAGTTATAGGAATGTATATGCCTGGGATATAAACAGATTTAGTCCTACTTTACTTTTGAACTGCTAAACATCAGTGTGTAACAGTCTTTTTGTTACACTTTAGTTCAACATCTTGCCAATTCGGCGAAGCAGTGAGGTTTCTGTGGATTTAAAAGGAGTGTTTTTCATCTTTTTTTCGTTCTGTTTTATCAGTGACATAATTCAAGTTTCATATATCCGTGTCATTTTTGAACTTTAGTAGCTATCCCAGCTACGGTCCACCACTAGTCTATCTGCAGGATCTGATTATATTTTATCAGTTGTTTGTTCTTGCACAACCTTATTAGTTGCCTTACAGTGATGGCGGAAGCAGTGGTTGGGGCGTCGGCTGTATTGGATGGTGAAGAAATTCTACTTTTAAGGGCTGAAGTAGCCAGATTACACCAAGATGTCAGCAAGCTCACGGAATTAGTCACTTGATTGTTAAATCTACACATATTAACGGTAAACATGAACGAACATCTTCCCACAAGGACATACCCAGGATTCAGGATAACAGCGAGAATGACTTGATATTGACAGTGGATACCAATGTTGAAATACCCAACGGACAGGGGTGTTTAAATCAAACAGGGTCATCACACAGAACGGGCAATATAGATATGAACCCAAGGCGTTGATGACCTATCGATACCTGAAAAGGACTTTACCTTCGATTTCAGCTTTTTCACAGTAGAGCTGAAATGGACTATAGAGGGCCAAGCGAAACATGCACCCCCCAAAAAAACCTATTCTGCTATGGCATGTATGCCAAATACTAAAACTCAATGTACTATACCTAGTAATTCTAACTTGTTACACAATGAAAATACTGTGAGAAACAAGAGAGTTACACAAGGAAAACATGTTGATAATTATTATTCCACGTTTAATAAGTTTCTCAAAAATGATTATGCTTTTGATCCATCACACTCTAATGAAATGTTTCAACATCATGATAATGTTATTAACAAAAAATATGGGGATGATGATCAAAATGAATCCATCAAAAGTAGTATATACAAAATGGGAAACATTTTAATTCAAATACAGAATATTAAAGTTGATAAAGCTTATTTGAAGCAATGCATTAATTCGAAGGTAGTTCCCAAAGGGATTAGGTTTTTCAAACTACCTATGGGCCTAGAATACAATGAGAGTACAATTTCAGCTTTCAACAGTTTGTTTGATGATTTTGGCATTTGTTATATGAATTTGTTATTGAAGTGTTACGAGGATAAGTTGAATGTACTCATTGATGAAGTAGAGCATGTTAATGAATTTATTTTATGTAACCCTGCATTTGAACAGTGGTATGATTTATACCACAAACAATTCCAAATGGCAGAAACCACAGCGGAAAATATATTCGAAGGAAAAACAAAAATTAGAGCGTGATATGGAGCTATATAGAACTTGTAAGGTATATGTTTGGCCACAAGATAGGAAAGAAAGATTAGATGAAGGATATACACATGTAAGAGGTAGAAGACAGGTGGACAGACAGGAAAATTTTCAGGGAGGAAGACACCATCAAAATTATGGAAAAACAAATTACCAGAGCAGCAGAAAATACAAGTAAAATCCAGAGTTTGTCAGTTTAAAACGACAGTTGGAGGTTTTACTGTCTCTCCTCCTGCCATTTTAGTTCCATCTAGAGAGATTGACGTGGTCCCATCTCCCTTCAACATCAACAATGAAAATTCAAATAATGGACATGATGAAACTGTGAAAATAGACATACAGGAGGTAGCTACATCAGAATTAGAAAAAGAAAAACCTAGTATCACACACTATAAAGGCTTCAACGTGTACAACTACACAGATGTCCCTATTCATGAAGAATTATGTTCCCTTTTATGCAAAGGAACCAAATTCATCCCTACACAGAAATTCAATCTAGTAGATCATATCAAAGAAATCAAATTATATAGTCGCAGACTTAACCTGGCTCTACTATTTGAAAAAGGAAAGGATGATGAGGCCACATACATACCCACTGAATTAAAAAGAAAAAGTACATTTATACCTCAGTACAATTCACAAGTGAATGTATTTGAACAAATGATATGTAAAGAACTGTATCTACTCAACCATGAAATCACAAGAGAATATCGGAAAAAACAGGAATTAACAAAAGATAACATCTCCAAAGAAGAAAGAGCGGTACTGAATGAATATATGTATAAAAAGACGTAAGAATAATGAAACCCGACAAGGGGAGGGGCAGTTATTTATCCCCAAAAGATTATATCACTGAGATATACCATATTTTATACCATTCTGGGAATTACCAACAGGTTTCAATCAATCAAATTAACCAAGGTTTTAGAAGAATTGACATAGCTTTGGAAGAATACTTTATTGATAACCGCATCACAGAAGAAGTATATAGGTTTCTAAAAGTGGATCATCCAGTGATGGCTTGCATAATAGGAATACTGAAAATTCATAAGTCTCTGACCAAACCACCCTTCAGACCCATCATCTCAGGTTCAAAGTCAAAACATATAACATAGGAGTAACGATCGATAGATGGACTAAACATATTTATACACATGTACCATTCATCATCAAAGACTCATGGGATTTCTTGAGTAAACTCAGTCCTGACAAATGGACAGAACAATGTACATTCATCACCATTGATGTATGTGACTTATTTTCATGTATTCCTAAGGACGAGGGACTAGAGAGATTTGCCAGGAGTCTTAGAAAGTTTTCTACATTGACCTGGGATAAAATAAATCTAATCATGGATATGATGGGCCTAGTGTTGGATCACAATTATCTTACTTTCGAGGGTGAATTTTTCAGACAAAGCAAGGGAGTTGCTATGGGCATCTTGTGCCCCATATTTGCAAACTTGGTTATGTCTGATTGGGAGAATGAATTCATTACCAACTGTGCATTCTCCAGCTACATCACCTTCTATGTAAGATTTCTGGACGATATATTCATTCTGTGGAAGGGACCCAACGAGACAATACCACAATTTATTGAATACATCAACGAAACTACCAATTTTTTGAAATTTACCTATGAAACAAATAACTCAGGTATTTCATATTTGGATGTGTTCATAGGTTCCAATGAGGAAGGTTTTACATCCAAGATACATAGAAAAAGCACATTCTCTAATGATTATCTATTTCTTGGAAGTGAACATCCACCACACATTTTCAAAAATATTATGAAGGGACAGTGCATTAGATGTGCTAGAATGTCATCATCTAGAGAATTCATGGAAGGAGAAATGGTTCTGTTAGCAGATTTATTTGAAAGGAGAGGATATCCCAGCAACATGATTAGTGACACCATTGAATTTGTCAAATCCCAATGGGGAATAAAATACAAACCACTGCTAGGTCTTGATAAAGAGATTAACGCTAACTTGCAGAAAGCAAATATGGGTAGAGTGTGTGTTCTGACCTATACCCCTCACAGCACCAAGATTAAGGACATTATAAAGAAATATTGGGACATTATCACAGTATCAGATGTCAACAAAAATATACTGGGTGAGGAACCTAAGATAGTATACAAAACTGGTCCCAACATAAAAGATTACTGGAACATTCCAAGTTAGGGAAAGGCAGAAACAATAATAAAGACAAGGTTTTCACCAGAAAGTGCGGAAGATGCAAACAATGTACACATATAAACACCAACAGTGATATTGTTTTGAATGACATTAATCACAGTAAAATTAGGAGCATAGGTGGAAATTGCAGCACCAAGCACATAGTATATTTAGCTCTGTGCAAAAAATGTCCAGCCTATTATATAGGCAAAACAGAAAGAGAGTTAAAGAAACGTATTTATGAGCATTATTATAAAATTAGGAAAATGGATAGTAAAAATGCCCTATACAGACACATCAAGGAATATGGTGAGGGACACACATTCTCCTTTATGATAATAGATGAGGTGAAGGAAATTCCTTTTGGAGGGGATTGGAAAACAAGACTGGCCTGTAAAGAAAGCAAGTGGCAGATTTTAACTGATTCCACCAGGAATCCAGGTATTAACGATTTTATAAGTATAAAACCATTTTTAATCCTTGATATATAATATTTTTATGGCAGCAATATTTGATGAAATGTAAGTACACATAGTGAATTTAATTCATGTTTTAGTATTTCAATCACAATACCATATGAATAATTATTTTTAGTGATTTTTAAAATTAATATTTATAATTATATATACATTTGTATTTACTTTTGGTATGTATATACATAAATCACCAAGATTTATATGTTTTTTATATAGGTCCAATATTAGTTATGTTACAAATGGAGTACTGTTTCTTTAAATTGAGTAACAAAGTTTTGGCGCCAAAAACTGTTTTTAAATGAGTTAATTAAATGTTTTGCACTAGTTCTGATGAAGTCTGCGATGGTGCAGATGAAAGCGCTCAACTAGTGCTTAAGGAATGCTATCGTTGTAATAAAGGATTTATTTTCAGTCTACAGCGCCTTTTTGCTTCCTATGAGTTTGGAACTTCTGAGTTTGTTTACATAGCAATTGTGCTAGTGCTTCATTTGCTTCCTGCAAGTCTGGAACTATTGAGTTTGCCAAGGGAAGCTTCTTGTGTTTTCTAACTACAAAGTATTGGATTGGGTTTTCTCTACCACAAGCTAAACGGATAGTCAGGACTTCCTGAGCAACCAGGCATTTGCTCTACAACATTTCATCAGCTTTTACAAACATTCCAAGGTACGTTTTTATGGTTGTTGTGGTCTCCCCACACAGACTGTTGTGAGTTGTGTTCAAGTTACTTTGCATCATTTGGAAGAGTTACAGGAATGTATATGCCTGGGATATAAACAGATTTAGTCCTACTTTACTTTTGAACTTCTAAACATCAGTGTATAACAGTGTATGAGTTTGGAACTTCTGAGTTTGTTTACATAGCAATTGTGCTAGTGCTTCATTTGCTTCCTGCAAGTCTGGAACTATTGAGTTTGCAAAGGGAAGCTTCTTGTGTTTTTCTAACTACAAAGTATTGGATTGGGTTTTCTCTACCACAAGCTATACGGATAGTCAGGACTTCCTGAGCAACCAGGCATTTGCTCTACAACATTTCATCAGCTTTTACAAACATTCTAAGGTACTTTTTTATGCTTGTTGTGGTCTCCCCACACAGACTGTTGTGAGTTGTGTTCAAGTTACTTTGCATCATTTGGAAGAGTTATAGGAATGTATATGCCTGGGATATAAACAGATTTAGTCCTACTTTACTTTTGAACTGCTAAACATCAGTGTGTAACAGTCTTTTTGTTACACTTTAGTTCAACATCTTGCCAATTCGGTGAAGCAGTGAGGTTTCTGTGGATTTAAAAGGAGTGTTTTTTCATCTTTTTTTCGTTCTGTTTTATCAGTGACATAATTCAAGTTTCATATATCCGTGTCATTTTTTTGAACTTTAGTAGCTATCCCAGCTACGGTCCACCACTAGTCTATCTGCAGGATCTGATTATATTTTATCAATAATATATCCTGTTTACTTCTATTATATCGCATGGATCTCTATTGGCAGTCCCAATTACTGTGTTCATTTGTTTTAACAAACTTCTGACTTTCTGGGTGTTATTGACCTTCTGCAATCTATTACTTTCATTGATCTTAATATGTCTATCTATCTCTATTAAATCAAGCAACTCTTCTCTTAGCTCATTTTCTTCTAAACTGAGGACACAGTTTTTGTTCTCCATTTTCTGCAGGCATTCTGTAGAAAGTTCTACAGCATCTTCCTGTGGCACATTCTGTTCAATTTCATCCTGTGTTACCCAATGCTCTGTCATATGGGAACTCACTGCCCTATTGCTCCTCAACATAAACTGCATCAGAGTTGCCACAGTTTCCTGTTCCTTCCCATGCTGTCCAGATTCAAGTGAATGTTTATACTGGTTTCCTGTGCAAGCTCTAAAATACCTTCATATGGTAACTGACCTATTGCATATATTCTATATAGTTGTTGTTATTCCCCCTAAGGACATGCATTCACAGTCAAAATCTCTATTTATCTCTTGATCACCCTCCTATTTCATTAAGATCCCTTTCCATAATAATTTATAAACTTATGCTTGAGTGATGTTTATGAGCCTTAGCTGACTAGCTCTAAAGTATCCTATCAAATCAGGTAACCTAAGCCACCTTGATCAATGGGGAGAATCAAGTTGTCCCACTTAACTCTTGTATCATATAAATTCAATAAACTTCTTATTAATTATCATCCACAACTTCCTCTCTGATTAATAAAAGTATGCCTGACATGTATATGACATTATTGAGAATGAAGCATTGTCACTGCTTGTATTTTACTATCTGTATCAATAATAAAGAGCTTCAAACTTCCAGTTTTTTTTGTATTATCTTTGGTTTAGTCACATACCACATATCCTTAGCTGCTATAACAATTTTTTTAAATCCATGCACTTACATTCATCCTCTTATTGTGTTCCAAACTCACCTGACTCATTGTGCAGATCCCCAAACTGGGACCCCCTTAAATCAAAACTGGAGAGAAAAAGGGGGCTCTTCCCTGTTCCCTATCCTCTCTGCTTTGGTAACTGTAGCAAGTGAAGCAAACCCCCTTATTAAAACTGTTGTTGTTACACACTAAGCACTTCATAGCTTTGTCCATGGCCACAAATGCAGTATTGACATTCATAAATCAATACTAGTACTGCACTCCCATCAGCATCTACCACTTATGGCCCCTGACAGACCGCACCCAGAGAGGCTGCCTCCCTTTGTCCTGTTATAGTTACAGCTCTGTATGTGTGAATGCATAGTTTACTGATGTTGCCTTTGTTGACCCCTCCAAATAGGATCAGTTTCCCCAGATAAACAGGTGCACCCACAGGTAATACCAATTCTAAAGTTAAGGTTAACCATGATAAAGCACATGTTAGCCTGAGTATTTACTTAAATTGGTTGCTATCTGTTCATATCTTATCATTATTCTTTTCCCCATGTAAAAAAATGCTTGCATGCTTTCAATAAATGTTGATTTTAGCTTTAAAAAAGTAACCTGGCTATCCTTAAATAAACAATCAAAATTCTGCACTATTATGTTTAATGCATTAAAAGACTAAGGCTGCTGAAAAGCCAACTGTTTGTATAACTTATTATACACTTTTCCCCATTTTCAGACTTCATTTATTTTTCACTGAACTGCTTGCCAATGTGCCTTTAAAAGTTAATTACTTTGAAGCTTGTAGATTTCACTCAGAGCACACAGTTCTGACCTTTCTTGATTAATTGCTTATACCCGCAAGCTCCTTGTCTCCAAATAAAAGCATGTGCTAATGGGGAAAAAAAAGCAGCTAGTAACTTTGCAAATGTAAGAATTACTTCCATTTACATGTTTTTCATTATTTACTCTTGTTTTTCAAAGCAATTTGTACTGTGCATTATGATACATGTAGTTTATGTTTTTTTTTTCTTGGACTCAGATTTGTACATTAATCTTATTATTTATGACAAGATGCTTCCAGACTCCTCACCTGTCAGGGTGATACAGTATTTATTTATTTTTTTACTTTTTTATCTATGAATGGTAATAATTATTGTATTTATTAAAGCTAGACACTGAACAACACATCATAACAGGTGTTATGAGAAATATACTTTTGAGACTTGGACATTTCTACCTAATTTACAGAAGTATAAGTTATACTACATGATAAATAAAATTGCCAGTCAGAAACAAGCTTAAGTATTATTTGTATTTTTATAGCATACTTGTATCTAAATATTTGATTCAAAATTTTATAATAGCCACTTTTGGAAAAGGATTGTCTCAGGTGATTGACTGAATTGGTGTACCATGACATCTAGAGCAGGCTATGTCATAGCAGAAGCATTAAAAGTAAAATGTCTTGGCTGTGTAGTTGACCAAGACATGATACACTTGAGCAATGTACAGATAACTGACAATAACAAAGAGTTAGTTATATAGCACACTCTGAAGTTTAAGCTCAGAATCTCCAGTCACTGCATGTTATGCATTCCCCACACAAATCTTACCTCATGGGGCACAACAGTCAACAGAGCTGCATCACACACTTTTAAATATGACTGCTCAGTATTGCAAGTTGTCACACAACCTCTGCCTTTACACATTAATTTTTAAGCAATTGCCCAAATGTGTAGTTCTTAGTTTGGAAATCCAGGACTAGATTAAGACCAAAGGGCAGACCATATAACAACAAATCATATTACCACCTGAAATAGACTGGTGTGTGAAACTGAAACACACAGGCTGAAGATAACACATAGCTGTCTCAAGAGAGATACAAAAACTGTTTCACAGACAGATAGACAGACTGGTGAAAACTGGAAAAGCCTTCTAGATGGCACAGTAGGCCAAAAACAATAACCATCGACAAATATATAATAATAGACATAAAGGCCATCCTATGAAAACTGAGGTTGGACTGGCGGTGATAATATATTATACAAGTAGTAGATGTAGGTTATTCATTGTTAAAAGTCAGACTTTTCTGACTCAAGGTCATGTGGTCCTTCTCTGAAACCAAAAGCTTGTTTTACTGTAGATATAGCAAGTGCTTCATGTCTGCTATCATTATGTATGTTTCTGTGCAAGGGAAATTCAGGGTAGGTTAGGTAAGGTATGGACAGAGAAATGAAGGAAGGACAGGATAAAAAAAAGAGCAGTAGCAGTGGAAGTTCCCAGCAGTCCTATAAAAAATTAAAACAGAAATCAATTGAATTGAAAATATTATTTGATGTAAGGTTTATGGGTAGCAGACAGTACACAATTTTCTATTTTGATACAGTTTTTTTTTTTTACTTTCTTATCTATGAATGGTAATAATTATTTTATTTATTAAAGCCAGACACTGAGCAACACATCATAACAGTTGTTATGAGAAATATAATTTTGGGACTTGAACATTTCTACCTAATGTACAGAAGTGTAGTTATTCTATATGACAAATGAAATTACCAGTCAGAAACAAGCTCAAATATTCTTTGCATTTTTACTGCATACCTGTATCTAAATATTTTATTAAAAATGTTATAATAGCCACTTTCACACCTTTTATTTAATAACCAAAGCATTTTATGGTTTTGTACCTGTGTTATACTTGCGGAACTGTTAATGAGTATGCAGAACGATAAATACTTAGGTCAGAGTGGCAATATAGCACAGAGGACTAAAGCTACCAGATAATAACTCCATCTTGTAGATCTTCATCTGATCCCATAATTTTCTACTTTTAGACAGTGTAATTATGAGCAGATCTCTCATACAAAGCAAGGATCTCTGATCATCCCTAAATAGAAACATTTATCTTCTCTGGTTAAAAGTACAACATATACTGCTTCCATACATAGTCACTAGCATACCTGTGCTAAGAGTGAAATACCTAGGCTGAAAGTGAAACTGAT
This sequence comes from Protopterus annectens, assembly GCF_019279795.1. Taxonomy (NCBI): domain Eukaryota; kingdom Metazoa; phylum Chordata; order Ceratodontiformes; family Protopteridae; genus Protopterus; species Protopterus annectens. The sequence continues at coordinate 1,013,581,078 of NC_056732.1, read as the reverse complement.
CATTTGTAACCAGTGCTCTAATCCAGTTAAGAAAAGGAAATAAATAAGTACAAATAAGTAAACACATGCCCTTGTGACAGAAAAGAGCATTTGGTATATTCATACATCTAGCAATAAATGGAGACTCGTGTTTTGTGATTGTTTTAATACTAGTGTCTCACATAGTAGCCACAGCTGCATAGCTCAGCATTATAAAATGATAATAATAGAAGTAGGTTAGTGGAGTCTGAGTCTTTGCACACTAGCTCTGTCTGTCAACTACTTCTTTAAGTTCTTACCACTTCATATTCATTATTTCAGCAATGTTGCCTGTCTGTCATATTCTCTGTCATCCCATCTTATTTTGCCTTCCATCTTTCCTAGCATGAATGTCTTCACCAGTAAATTCTATCTTTGGATTATAAGTTTTAGTTTTACTATCATACCTTCCAGTAACCAGTCAGGGTTTATTTTCTTAAGGATTGACTAATTTGCTCTTCTTGCAGTCAATTAATTTCTTATAAATTTTCTCTAACACAACCTCTAACACCGCAGTTCAAAAGCATCAGTTTGCTGCTGTACAGTCTTACCTGTAGTACAACTCTCACAGCCATGTGTTATTAGGGAAAAGCCCATAACTATGACAATATGGGCCTCTGTTCAGAAAGCATTGCCTTTGCTCTTAAATATCTCATCCAGACTTGTCATAGATTTCCTCCCAAGAAGCAAACCTATTTTAATGTTATGGCTGCAGTCACTATCTGCAGAGATTTTTAAGCATAGGGAAATAAAACCTCTTAGCACTTCTTTACCATCCATTTGAAAAGAATTGATAGGACTAGATGACATAATCTTATTTTTTTTTATATTGCAGTAAGCCAGCTTTTGTGCTTCTTAATTTAACCTTCATCAGTAGACACTTCAACTCCTCCTCACTTACAGTTATTACAGTGATAGCAGGTTGTTAACATTTCTCTTAGAATTTTTGATTGTAGCATCTAATTTATCTAACCCAGCATTTCACATGATATAAATGGTAACCATTTGGAATGTTGGGACCTGAAAGAGAAAGTCCAGAAACATGGAGACTGAATGGCTGAAAAAACAGATTTATGTATACTAAGTCCAAGACAGACATTTTTCAGAATATTCCCTTTTTTCTAAGGCATGGCAATCTGAGAGTTAGTATATGTAAGTTTATGGGTGTGAAGTCTTTCTCCCCTGCAAAAAAAAAGAAGCTTAAAAGAGAATATTGGTGTTCTGGATTTGCTCTCCTCCTAAAGCTTTCTCCTGTGGTGTCAGTAAATTATACAATGTCCTCTAGCCTGTGAACTTAGTTAGGCATGAGTTTGAATCTGGCATTCTTTAAGTATTATGCATGTGTGTGCTTCTACAGTCACAGGAATGACTAGACTATGGGGGGATGGCATAATGATTAAGATATTTGCCTCACAGACACAATGTACAAGGTCTGAGTCTCACTTTTGAAGGGAAATTGGACTGACTTAAAATGGCCTGTGAGGGCCGCTAACCTACTACTTACCTATGAACCTACGATTTTCAATCTTTTATTTTTGGTATGTCGGCACTTGGAATTTCAAGTGTTGATATTTCAATATGGAGCCAGTATAAACAATATATAAATTAAATAGGTAGAGGAATAATATGCTGCCTAGTTGCACTCCTTTCCCAATCTTGCACCAGTCAGTTATTCCATATTTCGTACTAAATGTTGCTTAGTCATTGGCTTGCTAGATTCACAGGAGGCAAATTAGGTGAATTGGTAAGTCCAGTTCTTTAAGAAGTTACCACAGTTTGTTATGGTACACATTGTCTAAAGCTTTGGAATAGCTGATAAGCAGAAAAAGTATTTCTTGGAACTCCCTTGCTTTCTCTATAGAACACTGGATGTTGGCAATTGTATTTCTATTGTCTCCCTTGTCTACCTCTTCTAAAACCAGCTTGAAGGAACTTTCTTTAACACCTTCACTGAATTATAAATTGTGATATAGGCAAACTTACATTTATATAGAAGTAATAAAACCATATTAACAAGTTCATATTTACAAACATTATTTATGTATTTGTCTTTGTCTACTGGGAAAGTCCAATTAGGTAATACCCATTTTCAGATTAGCCTCGGGGAGAAAAGCTCCATTTGCTTACATTGCACTATATTAAGTTCCAGTTAAACACAGAGTAGTTACATTTCTATTAACATTTATACACAAACAGGTAGTTATATTTACACATACTAAGATTTTGCAGAGGTAGAAGTTACTAAAGAGAAAGCCCACATGCAAATTAATGGATTCTATAGGAAGCAGTTATGTATAAAAATTGCTTTGTCATTTCAGTGAGAGGTTGAGTGTATTTTGTTTAAGGAGACAATTTGGTGAGTATTATGCAGTGAACACAAAGTCTTAACCTTGTGATGAGGATGTACAGGACCAGGAGTGGTTAAGATGTTTAAGTAGTGGTTTAAAACTACTGAGTTTGTCGGAGAGTTTTATTTGTGTGGGGATACTATTCCAGAGTTTACCAATATATTGGGAATACAGCTAGTCTTTTGCAACATTATTTGACTTATTTCTAAGTAATAAGAATTTGTTACTAGAGCGGAGGTCCCTTGTTAGACAGTAGGTCAGTAATATGTTATGCAGTGTTAAGTATACATCACATCTATTGTTCTATACAATATAATCAAATCAACATTACATAAATTGCTCAATTCCTACCTTTTTTTTAAATCTTATTCTTCCTCCAAAACATTTCTATAAATGTAATGTCCATGCAATTTCCATTTTTTTCTATGTAATTTACTCCTACCCTTTTCTAAAGATCCCACTTTCTGTTCTTTTATCTCTGTTACAATATTCACTACTTCAGGTATGGTTGCTTTAGACTTCAGTTTCATTGTCAAGTTCAATTTCATTTTCAGGTAGTTTCTTTTCAGGCAGCCTCCAGAATTAAACTTAACATGGCCATACCATTTCTAGACAGTTCAGATAATGCATCCCAGCTTAAAAAAATAATAATATTTTTTAGTACAATTATTTGCTTTTCTAGTTTTCCTGACAGAGTACTCTGTATGGAGTTTTTAAAGGCTGCTAGTGCATTACACCAAAAACAAATGCTCCCAGCTACCTCTTTCTTCACTGTTTTACCTCTAACATTTGCCAGCTACCTGAGGAAAAATTCTTAGGAGTCCGCTTGAGGTATAAAAGTACCTATGCAAACTCTTCCAGGCAAAAATCCTAAATCTTCTAGATTTGATTTTATATTTGGGAGCCATACATATGTATGCCCATTGTTTCTTTGTGAATTGCTTATTTCATCTTTCTTCCCATCTTTTCTGACCTCCTCTGATTGTTTATCTTGCAATATTTTATACGATCTATTAATTATCTCTTTTTTAACAGCACCTTCTGTTCTAGATTCAGCTAAAAATGTAACCAGTCCAGATCTTTCATTCAGATTTCCCTTATGCCTTTCTCTTTGCCAGTACTCTGATATCAATCCCTGATAGGGAAGGCAATCTCTATCCTGTAGTCCAAATATTTTCTTCTTAGCCTATTCCCATTCTGTTACTTTTCCCTGTCTAATTATTTGTTCCTAATACCTTGGTTCCATTGTCAGCTTCCTCCAGTAAATTCCAATCTCCAGTTGCTGATTCTTTGTACATCTAATTGCAGTCATCCCTATCAGCAAAATCTCCTTTTCCATTCCCATATTGGCTTACATCTTAGTATACTTTCTAATACTTTCTGAATATAATATTCTTTATAACTGTTGTTATTCTCCATAAGAATCTGTAATCCAAAATCTTACTCTTTTTTCTTATTGATTGAATCCCCTCAGCTTCATCTTCATCTCTTTCCACTTTGAACTGTAACTTTATGATTGCATTATGTATAAGAGCCTTAACTGTATATCTCTAAAGTATCCATTCAAGTCAAGTAATCCCATACCTCCTTGTTCTGTGGGAAGGAACAACTTATCCCATTTGGTTCTTGCCCTCTTCCCCTCCCAGATAAAATCCTTCAACTCTTTGGTATTTACTATCGACAATTTCTCCTCTCATTGATAAACATATGCCCAACCTGTGTACAAACATAAAGGGAAAAAAACATTTCTGCATTTTGTATCTTGCTTTCCATAGCCTTAGGCAAAAGCTTTCAATTTCTCAGCTTTTATATTTTCTTTTGTTTAGCCTCTTCCCACATATCCTCAGCTGCCATAGCAGTGAACTTTTAACACATAATTCTAAATACTTCATTTTTCATGTTCCCCTAAATATGGGTATTGCTAAACCAATTTGTGTGTCAGTACATTTTTACAGTTGTAGCCTTTATTTTATCTTCATTAATTTTTATCCTGAAAAAAACAGAACTTCTCAGAATGTTCCATAATACTGAGATATCATTTTTTTTTTGGTTTTATCAGGTAAAATAATATCATCTGCAAATAAAGTCAACTTTTCTTGAATACCATACCAATTATATCCCTGAATTTCTGAGTCTCTTGTTTTCTTTGCCAATGGTTTTAAATATAACACAAATAACAAAGCAGAAAGAGGACACCTCTGCCTGGTCCCTCTGGTCAGGCACAACTTATCAGAGAGGAACCATCCCACTTTGATTTTTTGCCTTTGATCCCTTATATATCCTCCCAATTAACCTTACTATTATATCAGAAAATGTAAATACTCCCATTCCTTACTCATAAAATCTCAGCTTATTCTGTTGAATGCTTTCTCTGCATCAATGCCCACCACCAACAGCAGTATTTTCTTACATTCTTCTTCCCTTTGGATCATCATTGTTCTATTAATGTTGTTAAATGTTGTCTCCCCTCCACAAAACCACATTGATCCATATCTATCAGTTCTGGCAACACCTTTGCCGTTCTTTTAGCCATTATGGACATAAACACTTTACAGTCATGGTTTAAAATTAAAATGAGCCTATATGAAGCTGGATCTGATTGGTCTTTACAGTCTTTAGGTATTACAGCCACCACAGCTTTTTTCTAGGATGTTTGCTTCCCCTCCTTTTAAAATATTATTAAACAAAACCTTCCAGATCTTGATCATTTTCTTCCCTCCTAGATTCCAAACTTCCACTGAAATACCATCTACTCCTGAAGACTTTCCTGCAAATTGGTTATATATCACAATTTTTACCTCATCTCCTCCTATCTTAACTATTGAGTCTCATTTACCTCTAACCTAGGCATATTTAAGTTTTCCATAAATATCTCAATTTGTGCTTTTTCTTGATATCCCCATTTCTCTGCTCTACACAACTTTTCATTAAATGTCTGAAATATCTCTAATACCTCTACAGGATCTCTGATTATTTTTATTGTTATAGGCTCCTTCGGTTTGGCAACAACCCTTTCCACTTTCTGTTGTCTAAATTGTTGTGCCAGAAGTTTTTCTGTTCTGGAGATATTATCAAAAAACAGTTCCTTAACAGCAATCTTTCTAAACTCATGCATATTATCTAGGTAGTTCTCTAATTTGTCTTTAGGGCTCTGCAATTGCACCTTTTCTTTCTCTGTGAGATTCCCCTTATTCTGTAATACTTTAACCTTTTTTAGCCCCTCTAAATAATTATTGTTACTTTTTAACCATAACTCATTTTCTTTTATTTCTACCCTATTTTTAAAATCCACTTTCATTTTATTCTACTCACTATCTATAATTTCTGGAGAACTTTCAGTCTTCCCTAATAACTCCTGAATAATTTCCACTACCCATTCCTTAAATTCCTCTCTTTTTTCAGAGGGAAACAGGTGGGTGGGAAATGCCAGTGTCTCCTCCTTACTTCATTACCCTACATTTTTATATTAGTAATTATTGGTGTTTGAGCTGAAATAGATATTCGATGTGTGTTAAAGTTCTCAATTAAATGCACATGTTCCTGTGAAACATAATTTCCATCTAATCTAGCCAATTATTGTATCTTGGGGAATAACATGTAAATTCTTTCTGAGTTCCTACAATTGAATTAATGTCTTCCACACCAACTGTTTTCATAAATTGCTTCAGAAATCTACTCTCTTTTGGTACATTTTACCTTCTAGGCTCTCCAATACATCCTCACTCATTTCTCCAGAAATCTAGCCTATTTTGTTATTTTCCTTTCTAGGTAGCCCTGATACATGTCACTATTGCAAATCAAACTCCAGTCCCTACCTATGAGTAATATTGCCTCAGAAAGCTGATTATTTCTCCCCAGTTGTTTAAGCCCCATAATAGCAGTTTTAGATGGAATCTAAGGTACTTGCCAGCAGAACCCTAATCCTTTGCCAGTATCCCCTTACTACCACAAATCTGCCATTATCTTTTTTCCTCTTCTATCAATATTGGAGTTCCTCTAGCAATTTATATGCGTACTCCTATTTTCCTTTTGTTCCTGATATTCTGTTGAATATCCATCTTGAACTCTTTTCTTTATCAAATTGGCATGCTTAATTCTTTCCAAGTGTGCCTCCTGTAGCATTGCTATTTGCAATCTGCATTTCTTTTTTTTTAAACAAGAAACATCTTTACTAAATTATCATGTATGACATAGGCCATGTTACATTTATATAAATGATAATAAACCAGTGACACAATCTCAGTTGCAAACATTATACATTCCGAACCATGCAACACAACTGTAGCTGTAAACATTATACATCACCTTTAACAAATCCAGTCATTTGCACTCCACATTTCTTAATATAATTAAATATTCTTTCCTTTTTGTCTATACCCTGTGAAACCATTCACATTCCATTATAAAATGTGTTGCAATTATGACAAGAAGTCATTATTCCCACTTATTATGTGCTTCTACTTACACTAATTGGTGTCTGTTCTTTTTATTATCTTTATTCCCCTCCCAGATGTGAAAAACAACTTACATACTATCAGAAAACATTAACTTTTAGCCTTGAAGAAACAAGTGTTCTGGCTTTTTATTGCCCTATTACCAGCTTGTCTCCATGGAACCGTAAGAGGAAAAATTGTAGTCCTTATCTGCAGGCTTCTAAAAACAATGTGAAACATTTATTGATAAAAGAAAACTTTTCATTATATGTAATATTCTTTTATTTACTTGTTTCCACTTAAAACATGTTATTACATTAAGGCAAGGGGCTTAGTCCAGACATTCCCCTATGTAAAAGTAAATGAAAACATGTCAGCTCTGTATGCATTATGATCTGTGTACTTTTGCACCCCACCCCTGCCTAAACAACCCAAGATTACAGCCTATTAACTTAAGCATACTTTTTTCTAGACTTCCCTTTTTGTATTGTAAAGCCTACATTTCATTATAATAGAAAAGAAGAAAGAATGAGAAAAAGGAAAAAGGCATCTGTTTACTTTTGTATTTTATCGCATACAATAACAACTAAAATGCTTTACTATAAAATATGTAATTTGTACGATGAAATGTTTCATAGAAATACTGGTAGGAACAGAAATTGTTTATGTACAGTTACCTTTTTCTTTCCTTTTCCCCCTCCCCTCAGTGTCCTTCCAAACATTAACAGCACAAAGTGAAGCAAATGTCTTTCAGTTCCTCAAAGTTTAACAAAGTCAACAAAAGCCCACTCTTTCCACTTTTTATTATACAGCCGTATTTCACAAATATGATTGATAATTTGCAGTCTCACATTTATTCACTAATTCCCATGTTGCTGGTCCTCTTCCTGTTTATCTCTATTTCTTAACTCCACACTCTGATTCAATTCCAGGGTACTCATGATTCTTCTAGTTAACTCCTGTGTTCTTCTCTATCTCTCAAGCATTCTCCTTTGGAACAGTAGAAAAGGTTTTACTAGCAAAGTCTTTCTATGTGCTTTATTATCACAAGAATAAGAAGCAGAGTCCTCTTCTGCTTAATGGCTCACTTTTTGTCGTACAAACTTTTGTATTTCCTCCTTAACCTGTTTACATCAAAAATTACTTTGATCCTCCAGGAATAAAATATTCTGAAGACAGCTGTATACAGCAGCTTGAATCTCACACCTGCTGCTTGACATTCCCTGATTGCCAGAATATTTTTTTTCTCTTCTGCCTGGTCTACAGTGAATAACCATTTCCCACAAATACTCCACATTTTAATACTTTACCCTTTTGACACAGTTTGATCAGGAGGAACTCTTTCTGCTGGTAGGCTTGCATCTTTACTAATACAGGTCTTGACTGCTTTCTCATGGCCAGATTTGGAGCATGCACACAGTGTGCTCTTTCAACTGACAGTTCCTGTTGTGGAATACCAGCCCAGTTGCTTATTTGTGCCTTCATAAATTAATACAGTCTGTTCTTTATAGATTCTCTGATCATCATCTTCTTTAGGCTGTTTCCATTAGGGGTCACCACAGTGGATCATCTGTTTCCATTTCTTCCTGTCTTCTGCATCTTGCTCTGTCACACCAACCACCTGCATGTCCTCTCTCACCACATCCATAAACCTTATCTTAGGCCTTCCTCTTTTCCTGTTACCTGGTATTTTAGCATTTTTTTCCCAATATACTCAGCATCCCTCCTCAGCACATGTCCAAACCAATGTAATCTTGCCTCTCTGGCTTTGTCTCCAAACCTTCCAACCTGGGCTGACTCTCTAATATACTTATCCCTGATCCTGTCCACCCTCATCACACCCAGTGCAAATCTTAACATCTTTAACTCTGCCACATCCAGCTCTAACTCCTGCCTTTTTGTCAATGCCACTGTCTCCAACCCATATAACATAGATGGTCTCACTACCCTCTTGTAGACCCTTCCTTTCACTCTTACTGGTACTCTTCTGTCACAAATCACTCCTGACAGTCTTCTCCACCCACTCCATCCTGCCTGTACTCTCTTCTTCACCTCTCTTCCACACTCACCATTACTCTGAACTAGTGATCCCAAGTATTTAAACTCATCCAACTTCACCACTACTACTCCTTGCATCCTCATCATTCCTCTATCCTCCCTCTCATTCATACACATATATTCTGTCTTAGTCCTGCTGACCTTCATTCCTCTTCTTTCTAGAGCACATGTCCATCTCTCCAGGGTCTCCTCCACCTGTTCAATACTCTCACTACAGATCACAATGTCATCTGCAAATATCATAGTCCACGGGGACTCCTGTCTGATCTCGTCTGTCAACCTGTCCATCACCATTGCAAATAAGAAAGGACTCAGAGCTCATCCTTGATGTAATCCCACCTCCACCTTAAATGCATCTGTCACTCCCACCGCAGACTTCACCGCTGTCACACTACCCTCGTACATATCCTGTACCACTCTTACATACTTCTCTGACACTCCCGAATTCCTCATACAATACCACAACTCCTCTCTAGGCACCCTGTCATATGCTTTCTCTAAGGCTACAAAAACACAATGCAACTCCTTCTGACTTTCTCTGTACTTCTCCATCAACACTATCAGAGCAAACATCGCATCTGTAGTGCTCTTTCCTGGCATGAAACCATACTGCTGATCACTAATCAGCACGTCCCTTCTTAACCTAGCTTCCACTACTCTTTCCCATAATTTCATGCTGTGACTGATCAGTTTAATCCCTCTGTAGTTACTACAGCTCTGCACATCATCCTTATTCTTAAAAATCGGTACCAAAACACTTTTTCTCCATTCCTCAGGCATCCGCTCACTTTCCAAGATTTCATTAAACAATCTGGTTAAAAACTCCACTGCCATTTCACCTAAACACCTCTATGCTTCCACAGGTATGTCACCAGGACCAACAGCCTTTCCATTCTTCATCCTCTTCATAGCTATCCTTACTTCTTCCTTGCTAATCCATTGTACTTCATGATTCACTATCCCCACATCATCCAACCTTCTCTCCCTCTCATTCTGTTCATTCATCAACCCCTCAAAGTACTCTTTCCATCTGCTCAACACACTCTCCTTGCTTGTGAGTATGTTTCCCTCATTATCCTTTATCACCTTTACCTGCTGCACATCTTTCCTAGCTCGGTCCCTCTGTCTAGTCAATCGGTACAGTTCCTTTTCTCCCTCCTTAGTGACTAACCTTTCATACAACTCTTCATATGCCTTATCCTTAGCCTTCGCCACCTCTCTCTTTGCCATGCACCTCATCTCCTTATACTCCTGTCTACTTTCTTCATCTCTCTGACAATTCCACTTCTTCTTTGCCAACTTCTTTCTCCGTATACTCTCCTGTACTTCCTCATTCTACCACCATGTCTCCTTGTTGTCCTTCCTCTGTCCAGATGTCATACCAAGCACCTTTCTAGCAGTCACCCTTACTAGCTCTGCTGTAGTTACCCAGCTATTTGGTAACTCTTCACTGCCACCCAGAGCCTGTCTTAACTCATCCCTGAACTCTACCTCAAAATTATCCTTTTTCAATTTCCACCATTTGATCTTTGGTGCTGCCCTCACACTCCTCCTCCTCTTCTTGATCACCAGTGTCATCCTACAAACCACCATCCTATGCTGCCTAACTACACTTTCCCCGGTCACCACTTTACAGTCTCCAATCTCCTTCAAACTGGCCCTTCTACATAAGATATAATCTACCTGCGTGCATCTTCCTCCACTCTTGTATGTCACCCTGCGCTCCTCCCTCTTGTTAAAATACATATTCACCACAGCCATGTCTATCCTTTTCACAAAATCCACTACCATCTGACCTTCTGCATTCCTTTGTTTAACACCATACCTACCCATCACTTCCTCATCCCCTCTGTTCCCTTCACCAACATGCCCATTGAAATCTGCTCCAATCACCACTCTCTCATCCTTGGGTACAGTCAACACCACTTCACCCAACTCACTCCAAAATTTTTCTTTCTCATCCATCGCACACCCAACTTGTTTAGCATATGCACTAACAACATTTATCATTACACCATCAATTTCTAGCTTCATAAACATCACTCTATCCGACACTCTTTTCACCTCCAAAACACTCTTAGCATACTGTTCCTTCAGGATAACTCCTACGCCATTTCTCCTCCCATCCACACCATGATAAAACAATTTGAACCAACCTCCAATACACCTAGCCTTACTCCCCTTCCATCTGGTCTCTTGCACACACAATATACCAACCTTCCTTATGTCCATCATATCAGCTAGCTTTCTCCCTATACCAGTCATACTGCCAACATTCAAAGTTACAACCCTCACTACCACAGTCCTAGCCTTTCTCCTCTCTTCCTGCCTTCAGCCATGCCTTCTGCCTCTTCTCCTCCTTTAGCCAACAGTAGCCCAATTTCTGCCAGCACCCTGTTGGCTAACAGTACTGTTGGCAGTTGTTGTTAACCCGGGCCTCAACCGATCTGGTATGTAAATATTTATTGCTGTCCGCATGAATAGTTTGGCGAGGTTTTATGCTGGATGCCCTTCCTGACACAACCCTCCCTATTTATCCGGGCTTGGGACCAGCACAAAGAAATGCACTGGCTTGTGCATCCCCAGTCTGATATTGCAGAAAATCTCAGATTTTCCCTAAGTGCTCTGTTCTCTAATTCTGCCATTTTTGAAACATCTCTCCTTGAGCAGTCTCATACTCTGCCAGCTTTTTCTTCATTTCAACATCTGACTTATGCAGTTTTATCACCTCATCTTAATATCTTTTAAAGCTTCTTTCATTTTTTCCATCATTTTGTTATTTGAGTTGATACACTCCATTGTTTCATTTAGCACATTTGACTTATTTGTTCATCTAGATTACTGGAAGCCATGTTTTGCACCAAAGCTAGAATGTGAACTGCTTTTTGATGAACAGCTGCAGGAGTCTTCCCAGTTAGTATTTTCTTTTCACCTTTTTTAGTTGATTTTCTTTCAGGATCTCTTAGATTCTTCTTTGCTGGCATCTAGGCAGTGTACGCACTACCTAGTAAATTAATTTACTAAAAGTGACATGATTCCTTAGCATTGTTTTTCAGTTTCTTTTTTTAACACCAGGAGAGAAATTAAGCCGTCGAACAGTTTGCAGCTAGGTTCAGGCACTGAGGTATTTCCTTGTGGTACATTTGGTTGGGGACACATGGCTGAAGTGACATTCAGCTGCTGAGAAATATGGCTGTTGGGAAATCCTTGTGGACAAAGAAAAGAATGTGTTACCATGTTCACAATGTCAATAATGTTCATGTCTCCAAAGCAACAGGAGACAACAGGCAGTATGGCAGGTATCAGCAGCAGGCTGGCCAGTGGGCATGTCAGTGACAGTAAAAATCTAGTGCACAATGGCCAGTGCTTTCATAACTGGTGTGTATGGACCACTACTCCTTGACAGTATCTAGGGAACATTACCATAAATGCCTACTGGAGCATAAATGTGACTACAGTAGCATGCAAGATTGCCTCCATGCTGTAGCACACTTCCACATGTTGTAGTTACTGAAGCATGTACTGTACTGTACACTAAGCGCAACACTCATTACTTCTTCTGCCCCAATGCACTTGGTTATTAAAGCTGTGGGCATAGCAGTATTTTCTTCTCTTTGCCAACAAGGAATTCACAACAACCATATTTCTCTGCAGCTGAATGTCACTTCAGCCATAAGCCTCCAACCAAATGTGCCACATGGAAATGTTTCACTGCCTAGGTGCCTGAACCCTTTATTCAATTCCTGCAATGTCAAACTTTCTTTCTCACTGATCTGATTGCTGTTGTACCTTTAAATGTTGCATTCCCCTTGGCATAGAATACTCAGAACTCTCAAGGTTACTTGCTTTTATCTGCAGGCAATTCATCTCCATGTAAAAAGTAGTTAGCAATGAATATTTGTAGATTTCACTTAGAGCAGAATGTACAGCTGCTTTGAACTGCAGACTTCTTGAACATTTGCTAATTGAAAACAAAGAAACTTCACATTTTTCATGGCTTTCATCATTGTCTTTTATTATTCAAGTACACGTGCTTACAAAAAAATACTGGTTTATGACTAATGCCAAGGGCATTGATGTAGACATTCATCCTGGAAAAATTAAGAGAATATATCTTAATTCTACATATGATATAAGCAGTGCACTTTTTCCACCCAATACAACAGCCCAAGATCAAAACATATTAATATTAAAGTTGCTTCTGTCCAGCCTTTCTTTTCTTGTTATACTGCAAAGCCTACATTCCTTACAATTAAAAATGGCATCACTTTAATATGTTTGACAGATGCAACAGTCATTAAAGAGACTGCCCCCACATTTAAAATACCTCTGAATACATACACAAAACTTCTTTACTATATATATCATACAGTTTATATAGTAAAATCCATAAAAAACAAACAACTGCTGCAGCAACAGGTTAATGCCTCACTTCAACGATAAGTACAAATAAAATCCAACAAAATATAGGCTGTAGGTGAGGCAATGGTGCTTCCTAGTGCATAAAGGCAGCGACCAATCAGTCCATGTAAAAAGCAACGACAGATCAGTCCATGTAAAAAGCAATTTATTTTATTTTATAAAAACAGATAAGCGCTTTCACTACAAGAGCTTTGTCAGATCTAAGACAAGACACTGAGAACCAGGATATAAATGCAGTATTAATTAATCAATCAACCTATCTGATGAAAGGTTTAATCAAATCTTAAAGCAGCACTGATGCAAAAAGTGAGGATAATAATGATAATAAGTTCTCACACAAACAAGTAAACAAATAAATTGATTTGTACTGCACAAATTCATATGTATAACATGATTGAGCCAGCATATCCATAAATGCAAATGCTTACATAGTAAAAATACTTATATATTAATAACATATTAAAATGCACATAAAAATAATGTTGCAATTCACTTCACATTCCTGCGCTGCTTCAATCTGGGTTTAATTGAGGCTCATTCATTGAGACCTGACCCAGAATCAGCTCTCAATAAAACTATCCATTCACACTCCCTACTCTCAGTGTAGTTCACAACATCACCTCCCCTCTTATTCGGTATAACAACTTCTAAAACCTTGAATAAGAAAGTGTGTCCTTCTCCAAACAAAGAAAAATGTTTTGCTAAGGCATTGCTTTGTGTACCTTTCCTAATGTGGTATATATGCTCTCTCATTCTATCACGCAAAGGACGATTAGTTTTCCCAACATAGAAAGAGTTGCATGAACTACAAGTAGCCAAATATACCACATGGGGTGTCATGCAATTAGCCTCAATGGTTGTATTAAAAACTGCGTGTGTGTCTGGATGCAAGAAACTAATGCTTTCATCTATATAAGAACAGAAGTTACAACGCTTGCAGGGCCTAGTGTGTCCAATGCACCTGGCTCTTTTATCAAATTTGGGATAACAAAGTAATTTCTTTAAATTATTCTTATTCCTATAGATGAAACGGGGTTCATCCCCCACTATCCCTCTTATTTCTTCATCAACATGTAAAACACACCTATATTTACCAATAATCTCCTTCAACTTCCAATAATCTGATGAAAAATAAGTGGTGAATTTTACTTCCGAATGGCTTCTATATCCCCTCATATCTTGTTGGGAACATCTAGGTCCAAAATATGGTGAGGCTGTAGTCATGCGGAGTTCACAAGCTTCCGATAAATATTGATTAACTTCTCCATCACCATACCCCCTGTGTATCAATCTATCTCTCAGATCATTTAACTCAACAGTAAGGTCCTCATCCATAGGATTCAGCCTAGAGGCTCTGATCGCCTGACCCTTCATTATATTCCTGAATACAAATGGTGAATGCATACTGGATCTCATAAGTAATGAGTTACTATAACAAGATTTACGGTACACCCCCGTGTTTATCATGTCACTAGGAACCTTCTCTATATATAGATCTAAGTATGATATTTTTTAATCTGAGTACTGCATTGTAAACTTAAGACAGGTGGTCAGAGTGTTCATAATCAAAAACATAGTCTTTAACTGTAGATCTGTTCCCTTCCAAAGAAGGAAGAGATCATCTACAAAGCGTTGATAGAAAATCACATGTTCTTTGAACAATATCTCTTGAAATAGCACATGTTCTTCCCAATATGCCAGGAACATGTTGGCGTAGCTATTGGCACAAGGTGTGCCCATAGCTACGCCATCTAGTTGTCTGTATATCTTGTCTTTGAACATAAATAGGTTATTCTCAAGTATCAATTCTGATATTTGAGAATAACCTATTTATGTGATTTTCTATCGACGCTTTGTAGACGATCTCTTCCTTCTTTGGAAGGGAACAGATCTACAGTTAAAGACTATGTTTTTGACTATGAACACTCTGACCACCTGTCTTAAGTTTACAATGAAGTACTCAGATCAAAAAATATCATACTTAGATCTATATATAGAGAAGCTTCCTAGTGGCATGATAAATATGGGGGTGTACCGTAAATCTTGTTATAGTAACTCATTACTTATGAGATCCAGTATGCATCCATCATTTGTATTCAGGAATATAATGAAGGGTCAGGCGATCAGAGCCTCTAGGCTGAATCCTATGGATGAGGACCTTACTGTTGAGTTAAATTATCTGAGAGATAGATTGATACACAGGGGGTATGGTGATGGAGAAGTTAATCAATATTTATTGGAAGCTTGTGAACTCCGCACGACTACAGCCTCACCATGTTTTGGACCTAGATGTTCCCAACAAGATATGAGGGGATATAGAAGCCATTCGGAAGTAAAATTCACCGCTTATTTTTCTTCAGATTATTGGAATGTGAAGGAGATTATTGGTAAATATTGGTGTGTTTTACATGTTGATGAAGAAATAAGAGGGATAGTGGGGGATGAACCCTGTTTCATCTATAGGAATAAGAATAATTTAAAGAAATTACTTTGTTATCCCAAATTTGATAAAAGAGCCAGGTGCATTGGACACACTAGGCCCTGCAAGCATTGTAACTTCTGTTATTATATAGATGAAAGCATTAGTTTCTTGCATCCAGACACACACGCAGTTTTTAATACAACCATTGAGGCTAATTGCATGACACCCCATGTGGTATATCTGGCTACTTGTAGTTCATGCAACTCTTTCTATGTTGGGAAAACTAATCATCCTTTGCGTGATAGAATTAGAGAGCATATATACCACATTAGGAAAGGTACACAAAGCAATGCCTTAGCAAAACATTTTTCTTTGTTTGGAGAATACATATATCCTCCATTGTTTCTCCTCTGATTATTTCTATAGTTATTGTAGAACAGTGTGTGCTGTATCTTTAAGAAGTATTTCCAAGTGTGGCACATGCTTTTAAATGACAAGCATGGGCAGGCAGCAGTGTCATTTTTGAGAGAGCAGCCAGAGTGTGAACATGCATGAGTGTGGTAGTCAGTCTGTTTATACGTTTATCTAACTTTAAGTTACTAAGCCTCAATCCTGATGTGTTTGTATATAATAAAGCTGCTTCAACAAAACCCACAACTGTTTGTCTGTTTTATCCTGACCAGATGAGCGACATAGTGTCATAACTGGGATTCAGGAGACTATTTCTTCAAGCCATGAGGTGCAGAGGTAACAGTGAAGGCATGGTGAACAGACTGAGTGTAAAAAAGGGCCAGAACAGAACTACAGGTAACCAAAACTTGCACAAATTATTTATTTTATAAAAGAAATAATAAGGAGCATTCAAAGGGCACAGAATGTGTGCATTTATTCACAGAGTGCCACCATTTCAGAGTGTTTCTTACACTGTACAGACTTATTTAGCAAAGGACAGCCATTTTGGAAGAGTTTCAGTGTGATGTATACAGTTTATTCGCAAAGTGCAATCATTTTGAAATGTTTCTTACTCTGAGCTTCATCTTCCCAGTTTATTCATAAAGTGCAGTCATTTTGAAATGTTTCTTACACTGATAAGAGGTGGTTTTGCAAATTACAGTGATTTCAAAAGTGTTCTTGTACCATGGAGACTTACTTTGCAAAGTATTTCAGAGTTCAGTTGTTTAGAGGCTTGTTGTACTATTGGGCATAATTACAAAGTCTGGTATGAATTTCTGGCATATGTATATGTGTGTATGTTCATACATGATTGCAAAAGCCTTCACTAGTGTGTGTTAATATGGCAGAGGCATTTCGCAGACCAAGTACACTTGTATTTGATCATAATATTGCAGAGAATTGGAGAGTATTTGAGCAGGAATACAATATTTTCATACAAGCAGCTTTTTCTGACAAACATGCAAGTACCAGGGCATTAATTTTGCTTAACCTAGCAGGGCCAAAGGCCATTGAAAGAGAGAGTTAATTTGTGTATGCACCAGCAGTATGTATATATATATATATATATATATATATATATATATATATATATATATAGGAGAGGGAGAAACTATCATATTGTTGTACTGGCTGAATCAAGGGAGGACCCTGAGTGCTTGAAACATAAATTTACAGAAATGGGCAACTCCTAGACAAATGTTACATTAGAGAGGCACTTATTTTATACAAGAGACCAAAAGCCAGGAGAAACTTTTGCAGCTTACATCACTGACTTGAGAAACAAAGCTAAAACTTGCAGGTTTGGTGATTTGAAAGATAAGCTGATAAAGGACACGCTTTTGTGTGATATTAATAATGCTGCAGTGAGAGATTTTGTTTAGAGACAGTGATTTAACGTTGAGCAAAGCTACTGAAATTTGTCAATCCATGAGCTCACAGAAAAGCACACAAGTATGCTTACAAGTGATAAAAGCATGGTTTGAGCAGGCTCCAGAGCAAACATAGACAGCATGCAACATGTGGCTTGCAGAAGCAGGCCTAAGCACATGGCAGCTGCAGCTCCTGCATGTTTCACAGGGAAAACCCTTAGCTTTCCAGCAAGTTCTAATACTAGCTCAGTAAAATGAACGTGCGCAGTGCAGTACAAGGGTGAGTCAGCAAAACCCAAGTCAAGTTTTATTGTCAACTGCCGTAATTGTGGTGCCAATCATAAGTCTAAAAGAGAAGTTGTTAGCATTTGGTCAGCAATGTCACAAGTGTAAAAAATGGAACCATTTTCAAAAGATTTGCAAATCAAGCAAACCTCAGTCTTTTATAAAGAAGGGTCACTTAAAAAAAGCAAGTTGATCATATAGAAAGCTGCAACCCTGCTTTCTATGTAGATGGTATATCAGTAGTTGGTGAAAAGATTAATACAGTAGCTCTGTTGGCAAGTTTGTACTGTCCTGATCAATGGTAAACCCACAGATCTCAAAGTAGACACTGGTTCAAAGTGTAGTGTTATGTCAGCAGAAACATTTGCTAAGGTGAGAGCTGGTGAGCAACTTAATTTGGCTAACTGTGCGAAACTTGTTGCTTATGGAGGGGAAGAAATTCAGACCGAAGGCTCAGTAGTGCATTCATGCTATTTAGCTGGGAACAGTTACAGCTTGCAATTCTATGTAGTCTGAAGACCTGTACAGTCATTGTTGCATCTCAGAGACAGTTTGAGAATGAAACTGCTTTCTTTTATCAAAGAAGTCCATCATGTAAGCACATGTCCTAATTCCAGTTTCACAGATGCTATTTTCTCAGAGTATACTGATGTTTTCAATGATAAGCTAGGCAAACTTCCAGTTGTGTACTCCATGAAAATTGACCCAGAGGTCAGTCCAGTGGTCAGACCAGCAAGTAGAGTTCTGATAGCTATGCAGAACAAAGTCAAGGCCCAACTGGATAAAATGGTGCAGCAAGGTGTCATTTGTCCAGTTACAGAACCAACTGAATAGGTATCTTCCATGGTAGTTGTTCATAAAAAGAGCTCAGATGAAATCAGAATATGCACTGACCCAAGAGACTTGAACTAAGCATTAAAGAGACCTCATCATCCTATGCGTAAATTCAAAGTCACAGCTCTGATGCCAAATGCCACTGTTTTTTTTCTGTCCTGGATGCAAAGATTTAATTTTGGCAAGTGATACTTGATCGCAAATCTTCACTACTGACTACATTCAGTACTCCATTTGGTAGGTACAGTTTTCTCAGGATGCCTTTTGTAATACATTCTGCAAGTGAAGTCTTTCAGCATGCAATGGAGCAGATTTTTTCAGTATATCCATGTGCCATAATAGTAGATGATTTATTGGTTGGAGGCAATGGTGAAGCAGAACATGACAGAAACCTCAAGAAAGTTCTAGACAGAGCACATGAAATGAACTTGAAGCTCAATTCTCTGAAGTGTAAATTCAGAGTACCAGAAGTTACATATATACAGTAGGTCATTTATTCACTAGCACTGGCTTATGACCTGATCCATCCAAGCAAGCAGCCATGCTTCAGATTCCAGCACCAGACAATGTCCAAGTCCTACAGCATTTCCTTGGTATGGTTAATTATTTGGGCAAGTTTATACCAGACTTAAGTGAGCTGACAGCACCTTTAAGAGAACTGACATGCAAAAATGCTGCATGGTCGTGGATGGAACAGCACTAAAGAGTATTTGATGACCTCAAGCAGAAAATTTCCATTCCCACCTACATTAAGCTACTATGTCAATAAACCAGTGATTCTTTCCTGTGATGCTTCAGACTTTGATCTTGATGCAGTTATTCTTCAAGAAGGCAGACCAGTAGCCTATGCATCTAGAACTCTTACCCAAATTGAAATGCAGTATGCTCAAATTGAGAAAGAACTTTTGGCAATTATGTTTACATGTTCGAAGTTCGATGATTATATTTATGGCTGAGCTATTCAGATCGAGACTGATCATCGGCCTCTGGTCACTATTTTGAAAAAGCCTATGCATACCCCTCCAGCAAGATTTCAAAGAATGCTGCTCAGATTACAAAAGTACATTTTCAAAATGGTCTACACCAAAGGCAAACTTCTTTATCTGGCTGATACCTTATCTAGATTGCCCAGAAATGCATCAGAAAAGCTTGATGTAGAGAATTTTGACTTTGATGTCACTGAAGTGCATAATTTTTCTACCACAAGACATGATGAGCTGAGAGATCATACAAAGACTGATCCAGTATTGCAAAAGCTCAACCACGTCATTGATGTTGGATGGCCATCAAAGCAATCTTGTCTACCGCCAGAAGTGCAACCTTATTTTCCTTACAGAGATGAGATATTGATGGAAGATGGTATCATTTTCAAAGTTGTGATTCCTACTTCCTTACAACATGAATATATCCAGATTTTACATTGTGGCCACCCAGACTCTGATTTTACCAAAAGAAGGGTGAGAGGACTAGTATTTTGGCCTTTTCTATTGAAAGACATTGATAAAGTACTTTCATCTTGTTCAGTATGCAACAGTACTAAACTGCATTTGCAAAAAGAGCCACTTCAGCTAAGCCAAATTCCTGAACTACCTTGGTCAACAGTAGCCAATGGTATATTCAAGTGGAACAACCAGCATTACTTAGTGTCAGTAGACTCTTATTCGAACTGGTTTGAGATGTATTTGCTACCTAACCTGACATTCACTACTGTTACTACTAAGTTGAAACATCTTTTCTCAGTCCATGGTAGTCCACATAAACTTATCTCTGACAGTGATACCCAGTTTACCAGTCAATTATTTCAGAAATTTGCAAAAGAGTGGGACTTTGTTCATATTGCTAGTAGTCCAGAATACCCACAGTCAAACAGCCTGGCTAAGCATCCAGTACAAAGTACAAAGCAATTACTAGAGAGGTCAAAATGTGACAATACTGATGTCTTTTTGAATTTACTCAGTCTTAGAAAGATACCCCGTGACAACATACTTTGTTCACCTTCTCAGGGACTTCTATCTAGGCAAACCAGAACAACCTTGCCTATCAGTTCCAGCTTGTTCGTGCCTAAATATAAAAACAACAGAGCAATCAAAGCCCAAGTATTTATAAAGTGTTCTTTCCAGAAGTCCAGTTATGATAAAACAAGGAGATCTCTTCGTCCGTTGAAAAAAGGAGAGAGTGAGGATATAAATGGTGAAAGGTTTCGATCAGATTGGTCAAGTGACAGGTATATGTACCGAGCCTATATCTTACTTCGTAGAGTCAGGAGGTATAGATTACAGGAGGAACTGCAGACATCTCCTTCCTGTTGTAGAATCAATATTGCAGCATCGTACCTGTGATACAGACTCTAGATCTCAGAACAATCCAGATATTGTTCCTACTAAAGAACATGTCTCAACATCAACACTTGCTTCCATTCCTGATGATGTCCCAGATGTCCCCAAAGTCGAACATTCAGTAAAGACAGTCCCTGTTGCAAAGACCTAGTTCTAATTTCTATGTCACATGATTTGGTCATATTTCTAGACCTAGTGTGAAATACACAGCAGCCTGGATGTAGTTGTTTGTGTGTATATAGTTTTGTATAATTGCACGTCAAATAATTATTTCTATACAATTGCATGTCAATCAATGTTGTCATTAATGCATGAGATATTTCTCAAAGAGGGAGGATGTAGAACAGGGTATGTGTTGTATCTTTAAGAAGCATTTCCAAGTATGCCACATGCATATAAATAGTGAGCACATGCAGGCACCAGTGCCATTTTGAGAGAGCAGCCAGAGTGTGAACATGTATGAGTGTGGTAGTCAGTCTGTTTATAAGTTTATCTAACTTTAAGTTACTAAGCCTCAATCCTAATGTGTTTGTATATAATAAAGCTGCTTGAACAGAACCATCTGTTCGTCTGTTTTATCCTGACCAGAAGAGTGACAGTTATCATGCATTATTTTATATGCCATAATAATTATTCCTTTTTTAAAAGGGGCTTCTGTTCTAAAGTCTACTAAAAACTCTACCAGTACTGGTCTTTTGCTTAGGGATCCACCTATTTCTTTCTCTTTGCCTAAACTCTGATATCAATCCTTGATAGGGAAGGCAATCTCTAGCCTGCAGTCCAAATGAATTATTGGCCTCTTCCCAGTCTCTAAATTTCCCCTGTCTAATTATTTGCTGCCAATAGCTTTGTTCCTTTGCCAGTTTTCTCCAGTAAATTCCAGTCCCCTCTTGCTTTTCTCTCTACTCCTAATTGCAGTCGTCTCTATCATCAGAATCTCCTTTTTCCATCACTCTGTTGACTTAGTTCTTAGAATACTTTGATACTTTATGAATATAATACATTTTTTCACTCTTTTTTAATTTCTCCAAGTCTTTTGGGTTTCTAATACCATGCCAGGAATGGACCCCATTCCAATGTCAAAGTATGATTAAAGTTCATGAAATTAATATTGTTTCAATCTTTGATGTCAGCCAGAAGTGCTCTTCTCAGCAGCCGCAATGTGCCCAGTATTGACTCCTTCTGCAGTTTGTATGGAGTTACATGTATTGGTAACATATCTAAATATGATTGTGGATTCTTTTTTATAAGATCTGTTGCTCCTACTACTACTGGAACTATCTTGGTATCTTTCTTCCACAATACTCTCATTTCTGCCTGCAAATCCTGATATTTTATGACTTTGTGTCTCTCATACAAGACACTGTAGTCACTGGGTGCAGTGATTTCAATGATCAATGTTACTTTTGTCTTCTTTTCATGGACTACTATAACTGGTTTTCTCGCATCTTTCTTTTGGACTGCTGGTAATGGATGATCCCATGTGATGTAGACTTCATCGTTTTCTATGATGCTTTGTGGCTCATGTTTCCAGCATTTTTCAGCCACTTCAATAGCATAATGTTTGCACAATCCCCAGTGCAACAGTCTTGCCACATTATTATGCCTTTCAGTATACAATTCTTCTGCCATTAGTATGTCACAACCAGCAGCAAGGTGTGTGACTGTTTCCAATTTTGTTTTACAGTACCTACATGTATCTGTTTCTCCCACATGTTTAATGGACTTTGTAAACCACCGTGTATGTAGCCTTCTATCCTGGGTCACCAATATTAACCTTTAGGTTCATAGGTTTATAGGTTGGTACTAGGCTATCAGCCCTAGGGTCTATACAAGCCTAGCCATAACAATTCCCTGGCTATTTCTTCCCACACTATTTACTTCCCTGGACCCCTGTCTAGCAGGGCAAGTGACATGATCCTCGGGGAAAATTTCCTTTCACCCATCCAGTCATCAAGGTTCCTTTTGAAGAGGGCCAAAGAGGCGCTCTGCTTGACATGTATGGGCAGTCTATTCCAGAGTCTGGGGAGTCTCTGGGTCAGGAACCTATCTCTCCAGTATGTTTTGTTTATTGTGATGACAAGGTTTAGATCCCTGGAGCATGTGGCTCTGAGGGATTGGGATTTCTTTAAGTGTAGCATGTCCAACAGCTCTGGATTTGATATGGCCTTGTATGTTAAGCAGAGATTGCCTCTGAGTAGACGATATGCGACAGAGTATAGTTGGAATTTTTAAGGCGGTCAACGTAGTCATCTGTTTATGTCTGTGATTCTTTTATTGAGGTATTTCTGCGGCCTTTCCAGTTGTTGCAGATGTCTTGAGAGGTACATACCAAACCGGGTGTTGTATTCTATAATGGGTCTAATGAGGGATGAGTACAGTGAGACAATGACCTCCTTTTTTCTGGATGAAAAGCCCTTAGTGATATGGTGTGCTACATAGAAGGATTTCCTGACTGTTGTGGCGATGTGGTTATCGAAGGTGAGACCACTGTCCACCTGTGTCCCTAATTATCTTTTGGTGTTTAGTGTACTGCCACCTATGTGGTAATTCACAGGTACATGTTTTTTTCCCAAAGGGCATACCTATACACTTCTTGGCATTGAGCTTGAGCCCATGGCTCTGGCACCAAGCATCTGTTGGTTTGAATTTGCCTCTCCTTAACCATTCCTGCATTCAATCCTGATCAACATGAAGTTCTTCCAGGAGTTTTCTATACTTGCAACTATATTTATGCATTTTCCACATTTCTTACCTTTTCATCTGATCCTTCACCTTATATTCTTTCTTTTGTTTTCTGGCGCATTCAGTTGCTGCCTGATTTTTATCTACTTCTGGTTTGATTTCCATTCCCACTTGACACGGATATGCTTCTGCTAGACTAAGCAGGGAATTCATCTTATTCTCCTCATGTTTCAAAACTTTCACTATGTTTGGGTCTTGTGAGATCAGCAGATATGTGTGCAGTTCCATGATTGCAGATGTATACATGTAATCAGTTTCAAGGAGGCCCGTATCTCCTTCAGAACAGGAAATATATAATCTTGATATGCAATGATTTTTATAAATCATTTGATGAGCATGAAGCATCCTTCTTGTTTTCCTGTCTAACCTATCCATCACCTTTTGGGGTCAGTCACTCACTCCAAAACCATAAGTTAGGACAGGAAGAGCAAATTGGTTTGTAGCTTGAATTTTGTTTCTAGATGTCAACGCTGTTTTCAGAATTAACTTAAGTCTTCGAAAAACTTCCTTACTAAGTTTTATTCGCATTTATTCATGTTTTATTGTTGATCCTTCATCAGTTCCCAAATATTAATGCACTCTCTCTTGCTCAAGTTCTTTTATATCACATTCTTGTCCCAAACTGATGCCTTCTTGGTGCTGCAGCTTTCCTGCTTTAAAGGTTGCTTTTGCACATTTATCAAGATCAAATGACATTCCTATATCATCTGAAAAAGTTTTGACTACTTGCAGTTGCACTTTCAGTTCCTCATCTGATGAGCTATACAGTTTTAAATCATCAACAAAAAGAAGATGAGAAGTCTCTACTCTGTTTTTTCTAGGAGCCAACTTATAGTCATGGCCTAATCAGTTAAGTAGACAGCTTAATGTTTTAAGGGCAAGGCAGAATAGCAATGGTGACAGGGACTCGCCCTGGAATATCCCCTTTGAAATTTTATCCCTGGAATAATAATTTGTCCTTTATCCTGGCTTAATTGCAAAGTAGTTTTCCAATGTTTCATGGTCACTGTAATGTATTCAATTAGTGTAGGGTGTATCTTATACATTTTAAGCACTCTTTTATCCATGAATGTGGGATGCTATCAAATGCTTTTTTGTAGTCAATCTATGCCATACTTAGATTCTTTCCCTTTTTATAGTTCTCCATTATGACTTTATTTATCAACATATGATCCTTTGTCCCATATGGCTTTCTTTTATTGCCCTTTTGTTCTATTGCAGTGATTGAGTTTTCTTCTAAATGACTATAAACTCTGTCGGCATCAATTCCGGTGTATAGTTTATAGGCAGTTGTAAGGCAATTTATTGATCTATAGTTTTTAGGGTTACTTGCAGGTTCACTCTTAAGTAGGAGCATTGTTTTTCCTGACTTTAGCCAGGTTGGTGTCTGTTCTGGGTGTGCATATGAATAGTTCTTACTCATGGCTAAATCTTTATGCAAATATGTTAATACTTTTAACCAGAAGTTAGATACTGCATCTGGGCCTGGTGGTTTCCAATTAGAGGCTTTTCTTAACTTTATTTCTATCTCTCTGGCTGTTACTTCATCCCATTTCATATCCTGTACATTTGAACTTCTTATTCTTTCTTTTACTTCTTCTACCCATTTAGCATCGTTGTTATGTTCCACAGGATCTTCATAATTACTTCTCCAAAATGTATCTATTTCTTCTTTTTTTGGTAGTCTTTCAATTCCTTTTACCTTGTTTCCCAATTCTCTGTAAAACTTTTTGGGGTTTTCAATAAGTTGCTTATTTTGTACTTTTCCTTTATATTTATCTGTGTATCTTCTAAGTTTTTCTGCTTGTGCTGATATTTTTAGTTTATTATTTGCGATAGTGCACGATAGATCCTGATCCATTATAATATTGTGCATTGCTTTTATCATGTCTATCTTTCTGAGTATTCTTGTTGTTCTGTTCCCTCTTCTATACTCTACCAGTGACATTTCTTGTCTTAACTGCTTTATAGTTTTCTTTATTTGATACTTCCATGATGGTATTCCCCTTCCTTTTCCTCACTACCCTGTGTTCTTGTGGTAGAATTTTATCTGTTATTAATTTAGCTGCACGGTAATATATCCTGTTTACTTCTGTTATATTGCATGGATCTCTGTGGACAGTCCTAATTACTGTGTTCATTTGTTTTATCAAACGTTTGACTTTTTGGGTTTTATTGACCTTCTTCAGTCTATTTCTTTCAATGATCTTAATATATATATCGATCTCTATTAAATTAAGCAATTCTTCTCTTAGCTCATTTTCTTCTAAATGAGGGCACATTTTTTGTTCTCCATTTTCTGCAGGCATTCTGTAGAAGGTTCTATAGCATCTTCCTGTGGCACATTCTCTTCAATTTCATCCTGTGTCTTCTGTTGCTCTGTTATATGGGGACTCACTGGCCTATCACTCCTCAACATTGACTGCATCAGAGTTTCCACGGTTTCCTGTCCCTTCCCTTGCTGTACAGCTTCAAGTGAATGTGTATACTGGTTTCATGTGGAAGGCTCCAAAATATCTTCATATGGCAAATGACCAGTTGCTTCCCATTCCACTGTTTTTTCCTTAATTTGGATGTCTATTGCTCTATCCTGATGTGGTGCTTTCTGAGTTAGATTTTTTACACTGAATCCTTCACTTTGCAGGTACTCCATAACCTCAGTTTCTATTTCTTTAACTTCTCCATTACTAATCCTCTTTTCTACTTTTCCTCTTTGTCTTCTTATTTTTTGTATTGTAAAGTTTTCCACGTCTGGATTCCTTTGTCTGTACTTATTATTTATTTATTTATATAACATTTTTTTTATAACTGGATTGGTCCAGCTGAGCCAGTAGCCCATTTTCAGTGGACACCCAGGAAAGAAGCTCCAGAATTGTACAGACCAATAGTAGCAACAGGTATATAACAATATTTATGAATGCAGAAAAAAAAAGAACATGTAAAAACGTGTGGTAGTTACTAAATTTAGATAGGAGAAAAAACAGTGAAATTAAGAGAGGAGAAAAAGAAACAGTATTGGTATATGACATATCTTAAGAGAAGATACTGAAGTAGAGTTTGATAACACTAAAGAGAAGGATAATTACAAAGGAGCTAATATACACATATTTACATGGGTTGAATAGCCTAGCCTGTGGAATTGAAAGACAGCAAACAGTGTAAAGTAGAGAAAATAGAGAATCAAATATTTGTGTACAGAGTACTGGAGAAATTTCTCTTTGAATATCTTTGGTGCTGCTCTTTTTGTACTGATAAGTTTTGCTTTCTCCTCTGCATAAATTTTACAACATATTAAATTTCTTTTTCTTTCCCATGTCCATATTTCTTCTTCAGATGTCTCCTGATCTTCCTGTTTCTCCTTACTTTGGAGACTCATTCCATCATGCTGTGATGTAACCTGTGTTAGACCTTCTACACCAAATCCTTCTTTTCACAGGCATTCCATAACTTCAGCTTCTATTTTTTAACTTCTACTTTACTAATCTTCTTTTCTACATTCCCTTTGTGATATTATTTTCTTTATTGTGAAATTTTCCATATCTGGATGCCTTTGCCTATATTTCTCTTTGACTATCTTTGTGGCAGCTTTTTTTGTATTGATTAATTTGGCTTTCAGCTTTGCATAAATATTGCACCATATCAAATCTCTCTTTCTTTCCCATCTCTAGGTTTTGCTGTTTATATTTTCGTACTTCCTCAGATGCTTTTTTTTCCAAAAAGATCAAAGTTTCTTGGTCTAGATAATGTTTTTCACAAATCTAATTTCCCTCTTAATCTTTTTGTATATATTGTATCTGGAAATTCTGGGCTTTTTGCATAATAGTAACAATACATAATTTATTTCTTATCCTCAATGGTCCACTCTGTTGTCTTTGTGGCTCTTCTTTGGCCTATCAGTTTTTGTGATTTTTGTGGACTGCTACTTCCGTCTGCAGTAGGGGGGGCCATCATCCCCCTGGGCCTGGCCTAGCCCCCATTGTAGGAATGTTTCCATATTTTGAAGATTCTACACTGTCATTTTTTTCCAGTCCTGACACCAATGTGCCTACCAGGATTGGGCACTTTTTTATCCTGGGTCTTGTGCACCCAGCTATCTTTTTTAATTTTTTACCTACTTCTGTCCATGATATATGCTATATAAAATACGGTCTATATATCAGTCTTGTCTTGGTGAGATTTTGTGAAAAACTGGGTCCACCTTGTGAAGGTACTCACCAAGAATTGAGAATTAATTCAGTTTCAGCAATACCACTCTCCTTTGCTTGCTGACTTATCACATTCGGATCCCCATCCTTCTGTATGGTTATTGTTATGTTCCTTAAGGATCTGCATCCAAAATCCCAATCTCTCCTTGTTTCTTGAGCTTCCCTCCTGTTTCATCATCATCCCTTTCCACTTTGAGTTATACTTTTCTGCTTCTGCTATGTATAGGAGCCTTAACTGTACAGCTCTGAAATTCAACTTCAAATTAGGTAATCCCAAACCAACTTTTTCTGCTGGAAGGATATCACTTACAGTTTTCCAGTTCTCTTGCATTGTGTCATTTACCTTTTCCCTTTTGTCTGTGGTCTTAACCTTAACTAACTCTATTTTGAGTTCCTTTAGTATGTTTATATGATTTATGAAATCCCTTGTTTCAATGACGATGGGAAACACTGTCTTACACATCAACATATTTTTGTAGACTGAATATCACATTTTCTATAAACTGTGAGAAAAAAGTTTTTTGTACCTGCTGCATGTAGTCATCATACAAAAGGTAACTTTACTAGTACCTAACATATCTATTTCCTAAACTTTTCAAAAATGTGTCATTAATACATTACACACCTGAAAAGTGTCAACATTATTTTAAAATCAAATAAATCCCCTTTAAACTTTTGAACTAGCTTCTTAATATATTCCATTGAAAATATGTAATTTCAAAGACAAATAAGACTTGCAGTCTGTTTATTTTCCCCCAAAGGATGTTGAACACTGAAATGGTGCTTTTCTCTGGTCTCTTCTTTCTGTAAAAGATATACTATCATAAGCAAAGTTCATCTGCTCCAAATCACCTTCCAACATAACTTTACCCACCCTGTTGACTACAGGCACCTTCAAGGGTAATTTTTATTAACTTGGTGGATTTAGGTGTCATTCATATGGATCCATTGTTGCCCTTCCCTGCTATAACAAAATTGCCCTCTCCATCTGGTCACACGTCGTCTGTTTCCACTGCCAGATCATATGTTTTTGGGGGGGTCATCAGCAAGGTCATACACTGTCCTTTGGTTCTCACTCAAGTCATGCCACCTTCTCGTTCTTAGCAGGGGAAAAGTATTGCTTGAAGTGTGTTACTTTTGTTGGTCTCCTTCATGGAATCCACAAATTTAGCCTTCATCCCTTGACACTGCATGCCCTGCTGCATTTTCCTGATCATATCTGGCTTGCTAATGTCAACTGAAATAAATCTTCTAGACAAAAAGGCTTGTTGCAATAAGCAGGTTTATTCATGAATGGTGCAGCTTGCATCTTGAGAAACACTAATAAGCAAATTTAATCTACTGAGAGTTATTACTACTTTTGTATACAAAAATACAGGAGTCAACAAAACTGTTAGTTGTCAGGTAATATTGATGTTTTAGAATACTCTCCAATACTCTGCTAATTATTTAGGTCTTCTTTTAATTTGACAATTTGTTACAACCCTCATCTATGATGAATGTAAACTATTTATTTCAAAACAGTGTAAGAAACTTCTCTGTGTGGAAGATTTTCAGTCCAGGCAACAATCTGAATACAGGGTTGGGAGGGTGGCCTAATGGTTAAGGTGTTTGCCTTACAAACACAAGGTGCAGGGTTTGAGTCTCACAAGGGATAATTGGCTAAGCTTAAAATGGCTCACAAGAGCAGCTAGCTTAGTACTAATCTATGAACCTATGAACCTATATATTTCTAGTTAATCACTGTATATTAATCAGATCAGACAATAGTAGTAGAAGTAGCGAATGTAAACTCGTCTTAAGTCAAAACAAAACAACAAGTAATAATAGAAAATATATAATTGTACAGAATTACTAAGTATTCGAAAGTAATCCAAGCAAGGCAGGCAGTCTGTTTCCAGTCGAAAATCCTTTATTAAGTACACAGACAAGCGATCTAAGTAAAACAAAAATAGAGTAATAATTTACTCACAAGCTTTCTAAATATATATACACTTTTTTATCAGGCATGGGAGTGGTTTATTGTGCTGTAAAACAAAGTATTATTGGTATATATGTTAAATTCACATCCCTTCCCCCATCAGTGTCCTACTTACTATTATAAATAAAATTATATAATGATGTGGTACCTCTTATTTACCAAATTGTTAAGTAGATTATTAAGTCTGTAAACTATTTATTTCATAGCTAATGACAGTATGTAGCCTGTCTCTGTAAACTGGTTACTAATTATTATTGGTCTTCAGTAAATTCACTGAGACATAAAAGTAGTTTCAGGCAAGACATTTATTGTTCAGAATAGAATGGCAACAATCTGAATACAAAATCATGCAAAATCTGATCTGTTTCTAACATTGCAGAGTTAAGTACATGAAATAAGGCACTCACCAGCTCACATGGCACCTTTAAGAATATTCTTCTCAATCATAATTTATATTCTTAACTTATAGCAGAATAATACAATCATTTATTACCTACTAAGACATAATAACACCTTGGAATGTTCTCATCTCTGAACTTTTTCCCATCTGTGCAATCATTTTCATTACACAATACTGTACATATGCCAAAACCTGTAATAAGAAAAGGACAAACTACAAAGATGTTATTTATGTTTCTAACTGCTTCTCCTAGGCAAGCAGTATTCCATAATATGTTTTTGTTTTATAACAAAGAAGAACTATGAGCTCAATTAGCATCTCAGGTGACTGATGGAGTAGCAGGGAATGGATGAGCATGCCTATCCAAGGTGGGATGGCACTCACTCATATGGTCCCTAAGGGGGGAGAGTGGTCCAAAGAGGGGAGTTGCCCTTGGATGTAATCAACTAGCATGGGGGATGGGGAAAGGGAATGGGCAAGTGATAAGAAAAATCTCCCCCAGATGGAAAGACGTGCCAAGCCCCCAGGATACCCTCAGGATTCACAACCAGCCCCAGCAAAAATGGAGTAGGTCCGTGGAAGTTGGACAGTAGCTGGTAGATCTGGCATGGGGTTTGGGTACTGGGAGCAGGGTCAGTAAAACATGAGGTCTGAGGGGACAAAAAAAAACAGAACTATGACTTCCAGCTAAACTTGCAACATACAGCTGCCACACCCATATTTCATAGACTACAAACATTTTCTGGCTAGTTTACCTAGGAACAATTCTGAAATACAGAAATTAATTTTGTCAGTTGAGCTGACACATATGTTCGTACTTCTTCCTCTAACAGTCTCTCATATTCAAGGTCCTTCACTAGCCTGCAAACTTTCACATCTCCCAGCCGTGTGCCTTCTTCCTCTGCAGAGCTATTTATTAACTTAGTACTGCATGACAATGTTTCTAAATAGAAGAAAATAGCTAAACATTCCTTAGTACAGAAGTATAAACAGCATAATATTTAAAATAATTCTGTCCAATTAACCCATCCAACCAAGGCTGTTGCATTACTATAGAAGCAGTGTAATATGTTTGTACTAAAGAATATATTAAGGCAGTTTTGTGGTTTTTATATAGATGCACATAAGAACAGCAAGAATATATTATATCAAAAGAGACAGAGCGGGGAATTATACAAATTTATCATGCTATATGGGAAACAAGAATAAGCCTATTAAGGGAGAGGTCTTATACAGAAAGGAAGCAAAGGGGAGATTTAAATACTTGGCAGCCATTGACAGACATATATATTTATTAATTATAAAGGAATGGAGAGTAGCAATTATTTGAGGATAAGCAAAACAGTTGTAGGAGAAAAATATAAAATATGGGAGTGATGGATTATAAAATGAAGGATGGAATTATGAGAGTCTGAGTAAAAATATGAGAATTTTCAAAGGAAGTAAAGTAGCAGAAAATTGATAGAGATTAGATAAATGAAAAAGCAAGAACTATATTAGAACATAATGAAAAGCATTTTGAGATAGATGGAATATAATGCGAAAATGTTTACAAATGTCCATGAAGGAAAAAGAAAAAAATTAGTAGACAATCTATGTTACAAGACCTTGCAAAGAGGTTAGAACATAAGAACGTACAACTGAAAAGTGAAATGATGTATAAGTTTGAAAGCTGCTTCCTGAAAAATTCACAAATGGGGTGGGGTGGGGGTATGGTATTCATAGTTATTTGTGAAGCATGCAAGAAGAGTGCATGATGTCTTTTACATCTTGCAGAAAAGTTCTGATTTATAGACCATCTCCTTTCACTGCTTAGGATCACCTCTGTGTGCTTTAGGCAGGGAGGCTCAGAATGCCACATGCATATGTGATACTTCTTGGGAGGGAGCTATGTGTCTTTCTTGATATACTGCCAGATACAGTACTTACAATGCATTATGGGGTTTATAAACACCTGCACTATGCAAGTGGGTGAAGGACATGGTTCCAAAGCTGTTAAGCATAAACCAGAATGTACTGTAACCCTATGCCTTTCACTGGTGGGAATATGTACAGGTTAAATTAGAACCACTTCACCCTGCAACTGCAGCATTGTGTGTGTTTGTCAGTATATGTTAGCACTGTTATAGTGTGTGAGTGGGTCTCCAAGAGTCTGTGCATGAATGGTTATTGGACATGTGTCTGTGTGTGTTTATGTGTGTTCTGGGAAATGGGTGAACTATGAAGATGAGAAACTAAAAAACAAAAAAAAAACTAAAAGAAATGTATAATCCATACTTCTCTATTGTTCCTGAATTTGTAGAATGTCCCTGATTTTGCCTCATATTTTTGCTTTGTCCCTCATAAAGTTTTTGATTTACTGGTAGATCACTGAGGATTACATTCAAATATTAGTGTCATACATTATTGTTTCATACTTTATATTGTTCAGAAAATGCATGTTCATGCAAAGCTTGTTATTCTACTGATAAATATTTAGCAAATGTCCCTGATTTTGGGCCTTTGTCCCCCTCGATTGTAGATTTTGGTACAAATTTTTGCTTCTTTCCTCCTAAAATTTCTGATTTTTTTTTTGTCAGAACAGTGATAATTACAGTAAGCAAATCATGTCACATTTAAATACTCCTTTGTCTTTGCAAAATGCATGCTATTGAAAATTCTAGTATTCCAGTACTGAAACAGTGCCCCTGCTTTATTTGGTCATCATTCTTGAAGTAACGTGAAAGGTATGTGCCCAGTTATTTTTGGATTTGTCCAAAATTCATTAGCAAATAAACTTGAGCCGTATTATATACTCACTTATTTTATGAATGTTTCTGATATGAAGTTAGAAAATTTTGTGATGTTCAGTTCTGAATTTCTTTTTTTTTCTCTGTATACACTGGTTGTACTGTTTTTGACATTTTGCATGACTAGGGCTCTTTGTAATGAAAATAATATAAAATATAATGATAAATATGTTGAAACAGGAATACATATTTGTGATATTAATTGGTTTTAAGAACTGTGGGATCATTAGCATTCACCTGTCTTACCAGTCCAGTTATGACAGACAGGTCCTTGGTTTAAAGGTTTTGCCCATCTTAGGGCACTTCAGAAACACTGCACCCATACCTCCCAGTCTCTTAGTGCAAGAAATCTGGACAAAGCCTAAAATAATGGGGTGTGGGGACAAAGACCCAAAACTAGGGTCAGATTTTAAACATTGTTCTTATAAACGTAGAAAGTTGCTAGAATAACTGTATTTCTGTTAGTATGCTTGAAGGATACGAAGTCTGAAACTTGAATGTATGTCATTATTTAGTGACTTCAGTCCTAAGTGATTTGTCAGAAAACCGCAATTTTTATGAGGAACAGACCAAATATATGAGGCAAAAATCTGGACAGTTGAGTGGTATGGCTGCATCCCCCATTACTTTTGTCATTTAATAAATATAATGTGTTCATGCATCTCAACCTCTTAGATCAAGAAATCTGGACAAAGCCATAAATAATGGGGCACAAAGGCCCCACAATAGGGCACTTTTTAAATATTGCTCTTACAAACTTAGAAAGTTGATAGACTGACAAGTTTTGCAATAGCCTGTCTTTTCTGAAGGGTATAAGATGTAAAACTCAAATGTCTGTCATTATTTTCTGACTTCAACCCCCAATGATTTGCCAAAAAAAACCCACAATTTTATGAGAAATAGACCAAAAATATGAGGCAAAAATCATGACATTCTGTGAAAATCTGTACACTTGAGATGTATGAATTGCTGTAAAATACCTGGTTTAAACAAGATGCAACATAGTTTTTAATACACTCACTTTTGAGAGAAGAGAAGCACTGTAATACACTTGAAGGCCATACTGCTGGCAAATCTAAGCTAAATGTACAGCCAGAAAATAAAGGCATCTACCATATCTCTCATAGGATCATAGGAGGTTATTAGGCTATCAACCTGGAGGTCATTTTAAGCCTAGCCGTTTCATCCTAATGTAATACCATAGAAACGCTAATCAATACCCAAGATTGCATTTAGTGATGACTGCCATGTCCAGGAGGGTTGTGGGCACTATTCCCAGTAAGAATTTATAGTGCCCCATCCACTTGTCCGGGTTCCTTTTGAATAGTGTCATAGAGGTGCTCTGTTTCACATGAAAGCCTCCAGCATGTCCTATTTAAGATGCAGGCCATATTTAGGTCCTTAGAACGGGTAGCCCTAGTCCCGTTTCATTTACAGATATGCAGCAAGTTCATTAGGTTTGGGTATAGGATTGCTCTGAAGGCCAGGCATAAGTCTCCCCTACGAAGTCTATACGATGTGGAGTATAATGACAGGAACTTTAGCCGGACTGTGTAAGGCACACGCTGGAGTTCCTTGATATTCTTTGTTAGAAACCTCTGAGGTCTCTCTAATTACTGCATGTGCTTAGTACGGTACATGCCAAATGGGGCGTTATACTCAATTATGGGCCAGATAAGTGCCGAGTATTGGGGGTTATAACTTCTTTTGCTCTTGAGGTGATGCCTTTATTAATCAAGTGTGCTACTTAGAAAGCTTTCCTTACTACAGCAGACACATGGTGATCAAAGTTAATACCACAGTCAAATTGTGATCCCAGGTAGGGTTACCACTTGTCCCACTTTGCGAGGGACAGTCCCTCTTTGGGCAGTTGTGTCCTGACAAAAAATATTAAAAATGGCAAATGTCCTGAGATTGTAGGACATAATTATGTCCTATATTTTATGTAATAGCTGCATAAAACAATTATTCTGTATCTAAAATACCTAAATGTTACAATAAACAGAATAAGCAACTAAAATGCTACAAGAAAAAGCTTTTATTTAGGCAAAAAAGTTAAGTTCTATCCTTTGTACTGACCGTGGGTATGTGCCAGCCTGTAAAATCTGATGTTTGTCCCAAAAATGTCCCACTTTGGCCATTTGAAACGGTGGCAACCCTAATCCCAGGTCCCTTACCACTTCATGGGTACTTAGCAGACTGTTGATTTGATATTGTGATGGGACATTGTTTGTCCAGAAGGGAATGACTTTTCCAGAATGTCCAGCTTTTTGCCTCATACTTTTGTTCTGTTTCTCATGAAATTGTAGTTTTCTAGCAAAGCATTTACCAAATCATTGAGGGTTGAAGTCAGAAAATAAAGACAGACGAGTTTCAGATGTCATACCCTTCAGAAAATTCGTGATAACGCAAAACCTGTCATGCTATCACCTTTCAAGTTTGTAAGAGCAATATTTAAAAAATCGTCCCTATTTCAGCCTTAGTCCTCTATTATTTATGTCTTTGTCCAGATTTTGTACTCTAACAAGTTGAGATGTTCAGATGTATGGCTCCTACCTTCTCTTACCCTGTGTTTCAAGTTGGAAAAAACGAAATATTTTCACCGTAAATTTTTGAGTGAATAAAGTGTCTTTGACCTCCTAGACTGAAGAGGGGGCAGCTTTACAATCCAGTCTATTTTACCAAGGCTGATAGGAAGGTTTTAATACTAGTTTACCTTTGCTTTTTTTCGCTTTTCTGCCTGTGGAAAGATACCTTGGATCTGCTACAGGCTTCTTGATCTTTATGATCTGGAAGACGCTATTTGCTTCTTAGATTTAGTAGACGAAGTAGTTTTGCGGCGGCGCATCTCTGCAGAGTTTGTTTGGCTTCTAATTGTGGTAGTAGATATTTTGGATGCTTAAGTTGGGCGGTAGCCTTGGATATTTTAAAGTATAATGTAAGTGTTTTTTTTTTTTTTTTTGTCTATTTTCTGATATAAACTGGTTAAGTGAAAGTGAACTAGTATTTTATTTGGAAACCTTTTGGCTGGTACTCACAGACTTGTAATTGGTAGTTTAGTGTGCACCCGAAAGAATGAGTTTGTTATTTTGTGTTATGCTGAGTGTGTTAGGTGAATGTCTGCGTGTATTAAATGTGTGTATAGAGGGGCGCCAATAGTTTGGCAACTTGATGGTGTTCGTACGAATTTGTGTGGTCTGTGATGTTTATTGTGAAAGTGGTTTAACTGCATATTCTGCTGTAATCGTATCTTGTGCTGAAGGCTTGCTCAGAACGTAGTACATGGATAGTATGTTTGCTAGGTATTTCTTTTTGTAATGCAGGTTGTGGGCATTTTCATATGCACGGAAGAGTTCATGGTTGGTCATTTCATTGCTTCATTTGTGTACGTCCTGGTTGCCTAACAACGAAATATTGCCTTCGAGAGCAACGGTCTTGTCACTTTTCCTTTCTAATGGTTTCGTATGTCTTATGTACTGAAATACTTAAGAGTTCTAATATGCAAACAGACTTTTTTTAAAGTTTGTTAGCAGTCCTATGCGTAAATAAGAGGTGTCGGTAATTGATATGTGACGTACCATTCAGATTCCCCTAATTTTTCCTTATCTTGTGCTCCTAAATTGTTGACGGTTTTACTCTAACTTTTTTGATAGATTACAGTCCTGTTGAAAGTATACCCAAGCTTTTGGGACGTTGTCTGTAATCTTTGAACAAAGAGTGTTAACTTGGAGGAGTAAGGAGTGTTTCACGTTACTTGATATGTTTTTTTAAGTACTGTAAATGTGATACGTAGACAAAATTCGGAATACCTTTATTTTTATTCTGTTTGCTGGTCCCCTTAACATGAACATTGCGCTTTGTGATACAATTATTTCTTGAACAGGACATGTATTATTGAGGACCAGTACACTCTATCAAAGCCCGATTTGAGGTAAACTTTGACCTCCCCGGCCAAGCACAGCCACAAGGCATTCTTTAGCTGTGTCCGTGACCTTAAAGGCAGTACGCAGTTGTGTGTGGAGATCATTGCTAATGGAGCCGTGTATACTGAGCCAGAAGCTAAACCTGGCGGACAACAATTCTATTCCAACCACGCACTTGCAGCATTGCGCCGATTCAACTACACTGTTTTCCATATTGTATTTGGTGACGTTTAGTATGTCATGTTTATTCATAGTAAAACTAGCAATTACAGGATAACAGAGTAGTGGGTGGTTCTTGCTACATCTGGTGGGGTAATTTTCGAATACAAAACCCCAACCTTATCCCTCTTCCCCTCTTAACCGTCCCTCAGGAAATACCGTCAATTGCCAAGAACACTGCATCAGTTGGACCAGACAGTATCCCAGAATGTTTTCCAAATAGCATGAAAAAAGAAGATGTTAAGTTGTCTATCTCGCCTTCATTCTTGCTGGATGGGTTCGGAGCCGACCTCGGCTCCGACTCGGCCACTCTAAAAGCTCGAGAGTTGGTTCCACCGGCTCGAGGCTCCCCTTATATCCCACAATGCTAGGCGAGAGTTACCTCGGATCTCGTTTGCCGCTGCAGCTATCGAGGTGTTGGTTTTCTACCGGTTCTTGGTAAGTGACTTTTCTTGTGTAGTTAGTCTATTTAAACCCCTTTAATTTTAATATTTTTACTTATTTCCCTTAGTTTAGAGAAATTCTTATCCCCTTTCTTAAAAATTCCTGTTTTTTCCCCTCAAGAACCTTAGGTTCTTCCCTTGGGCCTACAGGCCTTTTTTCTTTCCCTAGTGGAGAGTGTGTGTTATTTTTCTTTTAAAACCTAGTTAGTGGTTTATTATTTTTTTAAACTAGACAGGGTGTAATTACTGTGTGTGTGACTGTGTGTGTGATTACACCTGTAGATATGTCTAAAGAAGCAAAGGTCTCCGGATTCAAGAAGTGTGATGCGTGCTGTCAGAAAATGTCTCTGACTTCTTGTGTCTACTGTCTGGGACCTTTGCACCTGCAGGACTCCTGTGCTGTGTGCCATGGCTTCAGCCCCAGGGTCCTGCAGGAAAGAAAAAATAAATTAATATTAAGGGGTTACTCAAGCCAGAGGATTCCCTTTCTGTATCTACAGGGAAGCCCTCTAAGACATCTAGGTCTTCGGCTCCAACAACTGAGCCGAGACCTAAGGTTTCTAAACCTCTGTCTACATCGGCTCCGGCTGGAGCCGATGAGTCTCAATCCACAGTTTCTGTGGTTCCCTCGGCTCCGGCTGGAGCCGAGGTGTTAGAAGTTCCCGTGTCGGCTCCGACAAGTCCTTCGGAGCCGACAACTAGGAAGAGGTCCAGGTCACCATCTCTTGGCTCCGTTCATTCGGCTCCAGGATCTCCCCTGCTGTCTGAACGGAGCCAAAGATCTCACTCCTCTAGGTCATCGAGGCTGTCGGATCATGACCTTCAGAGGGTAGTGAGTCGACTTCTTAAGTCCGAGGCACTGGCCCAGATGCTTCAGAGCCCGACTCATCAGTCGATGCCTGCCCCGGTCCATCAATATATTCCTCCTTCGACTCTCTTGAGCTCGGAGCCGGGTCGCGTCGGAACCGAGACTGTGATAGCGTCGGAGCCGATACAATTGTCTTCGGCTCCGATTTCTTCCTTGGAAGAATCTCGGCGCCGGACTTCCCTCGTCGGCTCCGAGGGGGTGAGTGGCATCGGACCCTTGTCCGACCCCCCTCTCCCTCTCGGTGCTTCGGCGCTGGTGAGTTCGGCTCCGACATCGGCCTCGGAGCCATCACTGTCGGTGCCGAGGGGGGTTCTTAGCTTCTCGGAGCGGGGACCTCTGGCTCTGCCTGACAGGGGTGCATTCGAGGTCATGCGGAGTGTGTTAGAGCCTGGCTCTACTCCACAGTCGGCTCCGTCCGCCCCTCCTCTACGGTGCCTCAGGGCAAGTCGACTCACTCCCTCATCCCGGACCGCAGAGAGCCAGCTCCTCAGGAACCCCCTGTGGGCAGTTCATCCACTTCCAAGGCCTCTCCTGATTTGGCAGAAGAGCCCCCTCGGAAGAGGAAGTGTAAGAGGAAACACATTGACTCACCTGAGTCCATCACGTCAGACACAGATTTGGATGATTCTGAGGGTTCCCCCCGTTCCCCTTCTGAAGATCTCTCATTTGCAAGCATTCTAGAGATCCTGGAGCAGAGGGAAATTGGCCAGCCCTCAACCCTTCGGAGGACGAATCTGTGTATCTTGAGGCGTTTGGCTCTCGTCCTTCCACCTCCTGGGTGTCCCCTTGACCCCTCATGCAGGTGGTTGATAAGAAGGCATGGGCGGCTCCTGATTCAGTGGACCCCACTCCCAGGAGACCCTCCAAGTTCATAACGGCACCAGCAGACAAACAGTTCTTAACAAAAGGAGTTTCTGTGGATGCTATGGTGGTAGCTGCTGCCACTAAGAAGGAGCTAGCTGATCCTTCAGTACCTGTCCATCCACCTAACAAGGAATCTAGGTCCATGGACAGGTACGGGAAGCGGATGTTCTCGTCAGCGACATTTACCATGCGTTCGCTGAACTACCTGTGCCATTTTACTCGTCTTCAAAGGGACTTGATCAAGGAAGTGAGTGAAATGTTGAAGGACCCTACAGCTGCGGGTTTCCAAGATAAGATGAACACGCAGCTGGCTACCCTTAACTCCATAACCAACTCCTCCATGCGCCTTCTTTCTTACGCGGCTGATGGAGCGAGTAGAGCCGCAGGGACAGGTGTGGCCTTACGTAGGCATGCCTGGATGCGGCTATGCAATTTTGCGGACCCCTTCAAGACGTCTTTCACTAACTCCCCATTTGATGGATCATCCCTCTTTGGTCCTCAAGTGAAAGAAACCTTGACCAGGTGCGAAACTGATGGCAAGACCCTTTCTGCCGTCGGAGTCCGTTTTTCTACTCCTTCTAGGCCTTACCCCAAAGGCCAGAAAGGTGGAAAGATGTGGTTCCGTAAACAATCTCAAGGGACTTCGCCTGACGCACAGAGTCGTTTCCCTGCCAGAGGCAGAGGCGGGAATAACAATGGTAGACGTCGCCCTAGGGGCAGGGGGTCCGCAGAACCAGGGCAAGCGGGAAGCCCTGCCTGACAAGCCCTTACAGCAGCGCTGAGGTGTTGCCCGACCGGCCACCTTCGGAGGCAGTCGGGAAGATTGTCACTGTACCCAGAAGCCTGGCTATCCCTGACTCAAGACAAATGGGTACAGTCCATCATTTCAAGGCTATTCTATCCCCTTTCTTCGCATTCCAAATCAGTCAAAAAAATCCCTTCCAGATGTTCCACCCGCTCAAAGGGATCTAGCGGTTTTGGAGATTTCAAAACTGCTTGCAAAAAGAGCAATTCAGCCAGTTCCAGCAGACCAGCAAGGATCCGGAATCTACTCAAGGTTCTTTTTAGTTCCAAAGAAAACCGGGGACTGGAGACCAATTTTGGATCTCAGTATCTTGAACAGATCGGTCAAGAAAACAAGATTTCGGATGGTCACGCTGCAATCCATCCTTCCCCTTTTGGGCAAAGGAAACTGGATGTGCTCTATAGACCTTCAGGATGCGTACTATCACATAAAAATGAACAGACGCTCCAGAAGATTCCTCCGCTTCAGGCTGGGAACCAGTCATTTTCAGTTCAGGGCCCTGCCCTTTGGTCTCACCACTGCCCCGGTGTTTACCAAATGCATGGCAGTGGTAGCTTCTCACCTGAGACGACAAGGATTCCAGGTGTTTCCATATTTGGACGACTGGCTCCTCACAGCTCCCACCAAGCATCTCCTTCTGATGGCCAGGGATTACACTTTTCGCATTTGTCAAAAGCTGGGTATTTCAATAAATTGCGAAAAGTCTGTTTTGTCGCCTTGTACTATTACCTACATAGGCGCAAATCTAGACACAGTAAACATGTTCTTGAGACTAACACATCAGAGAATAACAGACATTCACAAACTGGTCTCACTCCTTTTCAATAACAACAGAATCAAAGCCAGGTTAGTTCTGAAAGTGTTGGGAATTATGGCGGCCATACCTCTGCTTCCATTAGCCAGATTCCACATGCGGATCCTTCAATGGATGCTCTTTACTCAATGGTCATACCAGCAACTTCCAATGTCTCACACCATTATGATCACGCAAGCGTGCAAAAATCATCTCATGTGGTGGATGTCTTCCCCTCAGCTCTTGTTGGGAAGACCCTTTGTTCCACCCCCTCCGGTTGCTACTCTGACAA
Organism: Protopterus annectens; assembly: GCF_019279795.1. NCBI lineage: Eukaryota > Metazoa > Chordata > Ceratodontiformes > Protopteridae > Protopterus > Protopterus annectens. The sequence goes on along the minus strand of NC_056732.1, from coordinate 1,013,539,772 downwards.
CGGATGCCTCCCTGATCGGGTGGGGGGGGCATTATCTGGGCAGGACGGTCCAGGGCACATGGCAACCAAACGAATGCCACTTGCACATAAATGTTCTGGAGATGAGAGCAGTGCTTTTAGCGTCGCAAGCCCTTCAAGACTCTCTTCCCTTGGGAACGATTGCAATCCAGACAGACAATATGTCTGTAGTGTGGTACATCAACAAACAAGGCGGAACCAGGTCATACCCCCTGTGTCGAGAAGCACTCAGACTGTGGCAATGGTCGATTTCTTCTCAGCGGTTTCTGATAGCAACGCACATCCCCGGGAAGTCCAATCAAATTGCGGACAAGTTGAGCAGAGCTATCCTCATGCCTCACGAGTGGTCTCTGAAAGACTCTGTTGTGAGAGAAATTTTTCTCAAGTGGGGTCAGCCTTGCTGCGATCTTTTTGCTACTCCCCAAAACAGCAAGTGCAGAGAATATTTCACTCTATTCCCTTTACCAGGCCAACCCAGCAGAGACGCTCTAGTCCAAGTTTGGCCCGGGACTTCTGTATGCATTTCCTCCCTTCCCACTAATCTCTCAAGTGATACAGAAAGCTATCGCTCAGAAGGCCTCATTGATCCTCATTGCTCCCTACTGGCCTCGACAGGTGTGGTTCCCCTTTCTACATCGATTTCTTTTGGAGCGACCGTGGAATCTGGACCTAGTTCCAGATCTTTTGATCCATCAGTCGGGTCAGTTTCATCGCTCCCTCCACTCTCTGAACCTCACTGCTTGGTTCCTCCAGTTCCAACCTTAGCCAGGCTTCCTCAATTATCTCACTCTGTTCGAGATATTTTGATTGCTTCCCATAAATCTTCCACTCGGAAGATTTATTTGAGTAAGTGGAAACGCTTCACATATTGGGCTCAAGGAAAGGACATAGATCCTTTCACTGCTTCCATCCAATTAGTCCTTGATTTTCTAGCTGAACTCTTCCATGCAGGTTCATCTCCCTCTACTCTTAAAGTTCAATTGGCAGCTATTTCTAACTTTCATGTGGGCATTTCTGAATCTGCCTTAATGTCCCACAAGCTTTGCAAAGCCTTTTTGAAAGGAGTTTTTCTTCTCAGACCTCCTATAAGAAATCCTCCTTCTCCTTGGGACCTAAATTTAGTTCTTGCTTCTTTGATTCTTCCCCTTTTCGAACCTGCAGTCTCCTGTTCTTTAAAATTGCTATCATGGAAGACTCTTTTTCTGGTAGCTATTACTTCAGCTAGAAGAGTTTCAGAGCTTCAAGCACTCAGCTGTCGTCCTCCTTATCTATTGTTTCATAAGGACAGAGTATCCTTACGAACTAACCCGTCCTTTTTGCCTAAGGTGGTCTCGACGTCAAATCTAAATCAAAGCATTGACCTACCTGTCTTTTTTCCAGAATACTCCAATAGATCTGAACAAAAATTACACTGCCTGGATGTTCATCGTCAATTGAGGTACTACTTGGATAGAACAAAACAATTCAGAAAATCTGATTAGCTGTTTGTCTCCTATGAAAGCAGAAAGGGACTTTCAGTTTCAAAGGTATCATTATCCAGATGGCTAACATCTTTGATTTCCCTTGTACATGAAATTAGACACCAAAACTGCCTAATAAACCTAAGGCCCATTCCACCAGAGCTTTGGCTACTTCTTTAGCCTTCCAAGACAGACTGCCTATTGACACCATTTGTGCAGCGGCTACTTGGGCTACTCCTCACACTTTCATTTCTCATTATAAGTTGGACTTAGCTTCTAGGCATAGAGCTAACTTTGGTTCCACTGTTCTCAGGAGTCTGTTCCGTTAGGCCACCCGGGACAAGGTGCTAGGGACGCGGTCCCATCCAGCAAGAATGAAGGCGAGATAGACAACTTAACATATAGAAGTTATGTTCTTACCATAACGTTCCATGTTAGTTGTCTTCTTCTCGCCTTCTTCTTGCATCCCACCCTCCTTCCCCCTGGCCTGGACAGACCTAGAGGAGTTGTGATTGTGACCTCTCTTTCTACCACCTCTTTCTTAGGCATATGCTGTTGTGCATATTTCCTGGTTCAGGATGTAGGTCACCCTTCTTCTTCCTGTTAGAGGTGGACTCTGTTTACAGTTATACTGTTACTATTATAAGCTGGGGTTAGCTTACAAACGAGATCTGAGGGAACTCTCGCCTAGCATTGTGGGATATAAGGGGAGCCTCGAGCCGGTGGAACCAACTCTCGAGCTTTTAGAGTGGCCGAGTCGGAGCCGAGGTCGGCTCCGAACCCATCCAGCAAGAAGAAGGCGAGAAGAAGACAACTAACATGGAACGTTATGGTAAGAACATAACTTCTATTTATGTCTTACCATAACCTTCCATCTGTATTGTTGATCCTCTCATTACGGATGGGTTAAGGTTCCGATATCGGAACCGAGCCGGCCATATACCAAGCTCGCGCCAGCAATAAACCCCCGAGCCAAGCAATCTCTTACCCACGATCCCCCTCTCCCTGTTACCTCAGATTGAGTTTGCAAGTCAAAAAAAGGTAGAGGCTATCTCTGGTCAAATAACCTAAAGAGAAGGATGGTGAGATCCACTAGAAGCCATAGCAGGGAGGGTTGTAATGAGTGGACGAGGATCAGCAATACAGATGGAACGTTATGGTAAGACACAACTTCTTTATCTGATATTGTTAATCCTCGTCCACTTCCTTACATATGGGACAGAGTCCCCAGCTACCTCTATTCCTGGGAGGCTTTCATGGAAGGACATTCCTGAGCACCATAGAACCAAAAGATGCTCTTCCTCTGGAGGCCAAGTCCAACTTGTAATGATTGATAAAGGTACGAGGAGTGGCCCAAGTTGCAGCTGCACAGATGTCATGTAAAGAAGCTCTGGCATGGAAGGCAGCAGAAGTTGCCACTGACCTTGTTGAATGAGCCTTGATGGTAGTTGGCAATGAAGTATTGTGTACCGAATAAATACGGGTCACAGTGTCTCCTGACCATCTAGCCAGTGTGACCTTAGCAACAGCACATCCTAATCTAGATCCAGAAAAAGCCAAGAATAACTAGTCTGATTTACAGAAAGATTTAGTCCTTTGCAAATAGAAATGGAGTTGTCTCTGTACGTCTAGGGTATGTGGGCAGTACTCTCCCTCATTAGAATGATCAGGAAAAAACACTGGCAATTCAGTGGTCTGATTAATAGACATTTCAGAAATTACTTTTGGCAAGAAGGGAAGGCTTAGTTCTTTAGGATACCCTATCTGGATGAAAAATCAAGTATGGACTCTGTACATAGGGCCTGAAGCTCAGAGATACATCTGGCAGAAGTAATAGCGACCAAAAACAAGGTCTTCCACGACAGATATTTGAGGTTGCATGAAGCAGCTGGTTCAAAAGGGGGCAATGTCAGAACTTTAAGAACTAAAGATAAATCCCAAGGTTGAATAGGTTCCCTGAAAGGGGGTTTCAGATGATTCGCACCCTTTATAGGAATGCTTTGCATAACTTGTGAGGCATGAGGGAGGAGTCTTGGACACTCTCTCATGAAAATTAGAGATTGCAGCCAAATGTACTCTAATGGTAGAAGCTGACGGCTCCGATTGAAATAGGGCGGTTAGGTATTCGAGTACGATTGACACTGGTGCTGAAAAGGGATCAATTTCCTTATCTTTCAGCCAACAGGTAAATCCTTTCCATTTGCCTAGATAAGTCATTCTAGTGGAGGGCTTATGAGATGCAATAAGAATGTCCCGTACTTGTGAGGGAAGATCATTTTGCCTGGCAATCAAGGGAATTGGAGAAGCCAAGCTGTGAGCTTCAGACTGTGCAGGTTGGGGTGAATCAGATTCTGTGGATGGGAGATCAACTCCGAGGTTGGACGAAGAATCCATGGTTGATCTAGCAGGTGAGGCCACAGAAAGGGGAACCAAATCTGACTAGGTCAGTATGGAGCAATAAGGATCACTTTGCTCTTCAATCGACGGGCTTTCTTCAGAAACTGGGGAATGAGGGAAGTGGGTGGGAAAGCATAAAGAAGATCCGAGGGCCAATCGTGAACTAGAGCGTCCCTGGGTGATTGTCCTGGAGGGGGAATCCGGGCAAAGTAGTTGCTGCATTTGAAGTTGGTCGGGGATGCAAAGAGGTCGCAGCACGGTTGGCCCCAACGGTGGAAGATCTCCACCGTTATAAGAGGATTCCGGGACCATTCATGAGGTTGAAGAATGCACCTGCTGAGTCTGTCTGCTATCACGTTGGAACTCCCAGGAATGTGCATTGCTAGAAGAAAGCGGTTGGTAGCCATCTCCCATTGCTATATCCTCATGGCCTCTCAACAGAGGGGGTAGGATTTGGTTCCGCCCTGTTTGTTGATGTACCAGACTACCGCCATGTTGTCTGATTTGTATCGCAATTGTCCCTGACAGCAGCAAGGGATGGAATGCCTGCAACGCCAGAAGCACCACTCTCAGCTCTAAAACATTTATATGCAGATGGGCCTCCACTTCGGACCAAGTGCCTTGGACTGTCTGTCCCTGACATCATAGCCCTTCCCACCCCATCGGGGAGGCGTCCGTGGTCACTGAAGCCTTGGGCTGCTGAGGGGAGTAGGGCTGAGACCATTGTGATGGGTTGTGGTTCAACCACCACTTTAGATCTTGTTTGCATCTCTGAGTTATGTGAATCTTGGCTGAAAGGGGAAGCTGAAAAGGATACCATTGGGTGAGCAGTAGCCGTTGTAGAAGCCTCATATGAAACCTGGCTAAGGGGACAGTGGTGATGCAAGCTGCCATGGAGCCCAACAGCTGCAGGATCAAGTGAGCTGCGGACTTTTCCATTGAGAGAACTGGTAACAGTTGCTGTCTGATCCTTGATATTCTGTATGGACGCTCTGCAAGTTTTTGAGTCCAAAATGACCCATATGTATTCTGTGGATTGAGAAGGGGTGAGATTGGATTTCTGCCAGTTTATTGTTATGCCCAACTTTTCGTTAGTATTGAGAGAGTATGCCAGGGCTTCCTCCATTAGGTGTCTGGTGGGGGCTGAGAGGAGCCAGTCTAGATATGGAAAAATCTGAAAATCTTGGTCGCAGGTGAGCTGTGGCAATTGCCATACACTTTGTAAACACTCTGGGGGCTGTAGAGAGTCCAAAGGGCAGTACTCTGAACTGATAATGATTGGTTCCCGCACAGAAGCGCAGGAATCTTCTTGATGGTCTGTCCACCTTCATGTGGTAGTACACATCTTGAAGATCTATCTAGCACATCCAGTCATCTTTTTCCAAGAGAGGAATGATAGACTGTATAGTGACCATCCAAAATTTTTGCACACTCAGAAATTTGTTTAGCACACTGAGATCCAAAATTGGTCTCCAGTCCCCAGTTTTCTTTGGCACCAAAAATAGTTTTGAGTAGAATCTGGATCCTATCTGGTCTGTTGGGACTACTTGGATGACTCTTTTGTTTAGCAGCTTTGTAATCTGTAGAGCTGCTGCTTCCCTTTGACTGGGTGGAACGTCGGGGAATCTTGATGGCGGGACAGGACGAAGTTCGAAGGGGATCTTTTAACCTGTGGTTATTATCCTTTGTACCCAAGAATCATTGGTAATTGTTAGCCAGGCAGAAGGGTACAAAGAGAAACGTGTCCCAACCACTTCCAGAGGAAAGGGGTTGGGCTGCTCTTCAGGAGCATTGGTAGGATTGCCTGGAGAAGGAATCTCTGGAACCCTGATTACGCGAACCCCCTCTGCCCCGAAAGGGGCGTCTTCAATGCGAGTCCCCCCCCCCCTGCCCCTAGGGGAAAAATCGTCCTGTGTGTCACGGAAAGGACCTGAGATTTTCTGTACCACATCTTCCCGCTCTTTTGGTTTCTGGAGAAAGCATGTTGGGGGGAAGAATAACAGACACCTATGGCAGACAGGGTCTTACGGCAGACAGGGTCTTACCATCCTGTTCACACCTGGCCAATGTAGTTTTGACTTTTGGGCCAAACAAGGAGGAGGACTCAATGGGAGCATTGAGTAAGGAAGCCTTGAAGGGTTCTGCGAAATTACACAAGCGCATCCAGTTATGTCATCTCAAAACAATGCCTGAACTTGCTGCTCTAGCCACTCCTTCTGATGTGTGGGACACCAAGCACATGGAGGAGTTCAAAATTGATTCAGTAGTGGCCAGCTGAGAGGCCACCTTGTCACAGACCTCATCAGACATGGCACTTGCCAAAGTTTCAGAGAGCTCGGATACTAGGTCTCTTTGAAGTCTGGTGAAGTGTGCCATATAATTCAGGGACCTGATAGCAAAGGTCACTGATGCAAAGGTGCGCTTCCCTATGCTATCCGATGCCCTGGACTCTGTTGGGCGGATGGACAGTCTGGCTTTCCTCTTCTGCCAGGTCTTTCTTAGTTGCGGCTGCCACCACCAGAGCATCTACAGGGAGACCTTTAGACCAATGAGGTTCAGAAGCGGGGGGGGGACAAGATTTTGTCTGGCCTCCTAGGAATGGCCTCAACAGTATTGGGGGTCTTCCATGCATGCTGGACCAGTTCGTCTGCAGGTGGGGTAACCCAGGAGATAGGGGGCCGGGCACGAAAAGCCTGCAGGAACACAGACTCCTCAGAAGTCGGGTTAGAGGACTGACATTCACCTCTCTGTTTAAGGATTTCTAGGATATCACCAAAGGATACGTCAGAAGGTGAACGAGGGGACGCTTCCCCATCATCAAAGTCTGTGTCTTCAGTGAGACTTCTCAGTGGAGTCCATATGCTTCCTCTTGCATGAGGATTTCCGATGAACTTCCTCAGAGGGAGACGCTGGGGAAGACGACACCAAGGGGGTATCCTGTGGGAGTATATCCTGAGACCTCTGCACCCGGTATCCACTAGAAGCGACCTTTGTACCTAGTGGTCCAGAGGAGGACGGTGAGATAGTAAGCACAGTATCAGCGGTAGACACCAAGGCCTTCTCCATGACTTGGAAGGCAGGTCCACTAGAAGAGGGGTGAGTGCCCATGGGGGAAGTCACCTCTCCCCTAAGTGATCCAGCCTGCCGACGGAGTCCCAGGACGGTTGAGAAAAGTCAAATCCTGGGTCGTAGCAAAATTTTTCTGCCATGAAGGCAACTGCAGCTCCTTAGAGAGATCTATAAAGGGAACTGTAGAGGGGGAAGACTATGCTACGTCAATAGATTTCAAGGGAGAAGGATAGGTCTTGAGAGGTGGAATTCCTCTGGCCAAAAGCACTTGATCCACAAGTCGCAGTACGTCATGTTGGGAGAGGCTTCTGGTAGATCTCACAGAAACAGCTGAGGGGGAAACGGGTCTAGCTAGAGATGAGGGCAGGTTGGTGCCCATCTCAGTAGACTGCGCCAAAAACAACGGTGCCGTAAAGGACTGCACTACAGATGTCTGCACCTGGGAAGTCATCGGTGCCGATGTAATGGGCTGCACCGATGAAAAGGTTGGTGCCGAAGTAGTTGTCAGTGCCGAGGTTGGAACCGATTAAAATAGTAAACAAGGACTGAGCTGTCTGTTCCGAAACAATGGTGGTCTGCGCCGACCGTGAGGTCAGTGCCGGTAAAGAAGTCTGAACTGAGGGGCCCCTCAGTTCCAATACAGCAAAGGACATCAGTGCCATAGACATAGGTGGTGCCGAGGACTTTTTCGGAGCTGAAGATGTCTGATCCGAGAGAGTTGGATCCGAAGCAGAAAAGGGAGACTTTAGTAACCCTTTCAGCAAAAGGTTATTTTTCCTCTCTATCAGTGTCCTGTTGGAAAAATTCTTACAAATCCCACAGGGTAGGTCAACAGTTAAGTGAGGCGCACCTAAACAGAAAGCACACAAAGAATGTGCATCTGAAGTAGATAGTTTATGTCCACAATCATAACATCTTTTAAAACCAGTACTACCTTTTTTATCTGTCATGTTAAAGGAAAGGCAAATACCCACAATAATACAAAAACACAAAATTACTCGAAGGAAAGAAAGGAAAAGCTATCTACCAACTATGGTAATCAGCTGATACCTTACATTAGATAAAAAGGCTGAAAGTGACTAAAAATTTTTTAGAAAACTGAAAGAAAAGGGAGTCGCTAAATGTGATAAGGTGAAAGAGATCAGAAAATCAGCTTTTCTGATAGAAAAAGTCCTTATTTTGAAGTAAAGGGGCAAAAAAAGGTTTCACTTAGCTCAAGAGCAACAGCCTGACATGACCTGATGGCGATGTGGCAAACGAAATCTGAGGTAACAGGGAGAGGGGGATTGTGGGTAAGAGATTGCTTGGCTCGGGAGTTTATCGCTGGCGCGAGCTTGGTATATGGCCGGCTCTGTTCCGATATCGGAACCGTAACCCATACGTAAGGAAGTGGATGAGGATTAACTATATCAGATCATGACTTATCAGGTTCTCTGGAACTGCTGTTTAACTGTAGCCTCCAACCAGGCTGCATGACTTACAAGTGGCAAACCGCAGCAGTCCTCCCTCTGCACAGAGGTGGGGTCACCTACTGACTCATAAGTGTTTCTAGTCTCATATGCAAAGCCATGGAAAGAATAAATGATCAGTGATGACATAGGAAATCTCCAGACACTGGACCCAGCCCATTCTAGTTTTGCCAAGGGTAGATCATGCCTACTTAATCTGGTGGACTTCTTTGAGAAGGTCACCAAAGCAATAGATGAAGGCAAAATGGTTTACACTGCATACCTTGCCCTTGCCAATCCATTTGACACAGTACCCTGCTCAGGCATTGCTGAAAGACTCAAAAGGTTGGGTATAAGCCCTTATGGTAGCCAGCTGGCTTACAGACACGATCCAGGAAGTTAGAATTGGGGAGCTCACCTCTACAAGGAGGCCAGTCACAAGATGAGTCCCTCTGGCATTGGTCGTGGGACCATTCCTTTTTGGCATTTAGTTCTGTGAAGTCAAGGCCAATATCAATGGCGTCTGGTTGAAAAAAATTTGCAGAGGATTTGAAAATAAGAGCAGTTGTAGAATCCCCCACTGACCCCGATGTTCTGCAGGAAGGGCTGACATAGACACATGACTGGTGTCAGAGCCACAGACTAAAACTAAATGTCAAGAAATGCGTAATAGAATCCTTTTGTAAAATGCACCCAGTTTACCTAGTAGTCGGAGACTTGAGGCCACCCACAAGCACACACAGACAGACCATAATCTATCCTTTGACTATCACTTGTCTACAGTAGTGAGGCAGTTATTCTATGTTCTGCAGCCTATAAACTAAGGTATGGCATTTAGGTCCAAGGATGTCATTGTTCCACTGTATTTGGCATTCATCATGGAGTACATTGCCCCCTTTGGTATATACCTAACCAGACACATCCAACAGTTGGAATGTCCACAGAAGTTCCTCACTAAAATAATACTGGGCATAAGTAACATGTCTTGTGCAGACCGCTTCAGGGCCCTTTTGCCGTATTATGTCGCCTGCAGGCCGTTGAAGGGAGATTTTATGCCTGGCATACAAGGCATTGTTAGACCCCACCCTGCTGGACCTCCTGCATATCTGCATGATGAACAGCAACAGAGTTACCCATTCTAAGTACTTTGAACCTTGCCTGTGATGTAAATAGGACCTCTTGGAGAGGCAGGTATGTATCCAGGAGACTACCCCTTCTCTGGAACAGGCTTCCTATGCATGTGAAGCAGAGTTCCTCCCAACCCAAGTCAAGTGTAACTAGGACAATTGGCTGGGAAACAGGAAATTCATCCCTGGTTTGGCACATGTGTGCCTAATGGACACGGGGGGGCCCCCTTAAATGATTAATCTACCAGGCTCCTGCTTACTGTAATTAAGGTACCAGAACTTGTCAGAGATTTGGAATGCATGGCTAAGCTTAAAAAGGTCCTTGTGGTCATTAGCCTAGTACACACCTATGAACCTGTTATTCAGTACACATGTAATGTGGTAGGGAAATCTGAAAATAGCTGCTGAGAGGTTATTTCAATGATCAGGGCTAGCCATAGCTCTCTGTTTCTTAGGCTCAAGAAAAAGGGTTGCCATCAAGAACGAAGGATATGGGCTCAGTCAGTTTTCACATGAAATGAGCATTGTTTAGATAGCAACAGTCAGTAACTTGTTTGTATACTTCTTTCTGAATGACTGTCCTTTTTCTCAGGAGATTCTGGCAAGTCTGGCCAGGATGTTGTGTGGGCAACTAATATAACCATCCCTTGGAAATGCACCATGTGAAGGAAAGGGTAGTCAAGTTAAGTGAAGCTTAATCTTTTTCTTTCATCCGTTTTTTTAACACTTAACAGAAAAGTAAACCATATTAACTTTTGCATTTGCATATATTCTACATAACAGATATTCTTTCTTTATAACCACTACCATTCAGTCCAGCATTACATAAATTGTTCAGTTCCTGCCTTCTTTAAACTTCCCTTCTCCTGAACATTATTCAGCATGTATTGTTCCCACAAATTCCATTTATTTGTATTTAATTTGCTACTTTACCTTTCTAAAGATCCCACTTCTATCCATTTTATCTTTTACTATAATCAACTTCAAATACAGTTTGTTTAGATTTTGATTTCCATTTTCTGGTAATTGCTTTTATGGCATTAAATACAAATAAGCTTAAGGCCTTACTTTTGTTTAGGCAGTTTATATCCTATGTCTCAGCTCAAAATAATTTTCTTAGTTACGGCTGTTTTTCTACACCAATATTTCTGATAGAGTATGCTGTAAGGACTTTTTAAAATCTGCCAACTCATTACACTCCCAAAAAACATTGGTTACCTTTTTCTTTCTCATTATACTTCCACCATTTGCTATTTACATAAGGAAACGTTCTTTGCTTTCTACTTTGGGAATAAAAATATGTATGCAAACACTTCCAAGCAAAAATCCTAAACTGTCTTTACCTTTGTTGCATACTTGGATGCCATATATGTGCTCTGCTATTGTTCCCTTGTAAATTGTTTTTGCAATCTATCTTCCCACTTTCTAACTTCTCAAATCGATTCTTATAGTTATGCAAAGATGTATATTTGACTAAAAACTCTACCAGAGCAGGTCTTTCACTTTGGCCTCCCCTATCCCTTTCTCTTTGCCTGTACTCTTGATTTTGATTCCTAGTAGGGAAGGCAGCGTTTTAATCTGCAGTCCGTACTTAGCCTTATCATAACTACCTCTCTGCTCTTAATACTTTGCTTCCATTGTCAGTTTTTACAGTAAATTCCAGCCCTCTCCTGCCTACTTGAGTACCTCTACTTGCAGTCATCCCTATTGGAAAATCTCCTTTCTTCATTCCCAAGTTGGCTTAGTTCTTAGAAAGTTGAAAGAGGAGTTTTTATATATAGGCCCTTCTGAAAATTGTTCTGAATCCACCGTGTGCTGATGACTGCATGCTTGATGGTCTGCTTGCTCATCCACCGGAAACTAAACTGCTCCAACAAGGGTTGGACTATGAACATAACCTGGTGTACTGAAAATGGTTTCAAACTCTTTGTCTGTACTCTGATATCAATCCTTGATAGGGAAGGCAGTCTCTAACCTGCAGTCCAAATAAATACTTGGCGTCTTCCCACTCTGGACAAGGCGAGAGAAGAATGGTGAAAGGTGCTCCATTTTTTCTGTTTACATTAGTATCCTAATTACACTTAAAAAATAAATAACTGAGAAAAATTTACTTTACAACATGCAAAGAAAATGATGCACTACTAAATTAGTACCATTAAGAAAAAAAAAATTGTTTATTTAGAGTTAACATTCTCCCTCCTCTTCCCCGCTCCTGCTTATTTTTCCGAACATTAATTAGATTAAGTAGGGCATATGCTTTAGAGTGCCCTACAAGTTTCACAAAGTCCCAAAAAGTCAAATATTTCCAGAATTTCTTGGTTTGTCATTTTTCACAAATATAATTATTGCTTTGTAATACGGCGTGTACCTTCAAAATACCTGCAGCGATTGTAGAGATCTCAGAGGTTTCTAACAAAGAAGATCAAGGGACTCAAGTCTGTCCATGTACAGCACTTCCTGAAGTCCCTGTCACTTTACTCTGTATCATATAGACTTCTTGGGTGGACGTGTGCCTGGCTTATAGTGCAATCTCAGATCCAAACCTAATGAACGTGCTGCATATCCGTAAATCAAACAGGACTAAGGCCACCCATTCCAGGGACCTAAATATGGCCTGTGACTTAAATAGGACATGCTAGAGGGACAGGTTTGCCTTCCAGCGACTGTCATGTCTTTGGAATGGGCTAGAGCACCTCTATGATACTGTTCAAAAGGAACCTGGATGAGTGGATGGAGCACTGTAAATTCTTATTGGGAATAGTGCCCTTAACACTCCTGGACAGGGGCGGCCATTACCAAATGCCGTCTTGGGCATTAACATTTTTATGGCATTACATTGGGATGAAACAACCTCAGGGTTGATAGCTTAGTAATGTCTGATGATCCTATGATTTGTCAATATCCAAGTTATTGATTTTTTTCTCCAAACATTAATGACATGAAGTAGGGCATATGCTTTAAAGTTCCAAGTCCAAGAAAGGCCAATATTTCCAGACTTTGATGTTCTTCTCTTTCGGCTGTTCCCCTTAGGGGTCGCCACACCAGATCATCCGTTTACATTTCTTCCTGTCCTCTGTATCTTGCAGTGTCACACCAACCACCTGCATGTCCTCTCTCTCACCACATCCATAAACCTAATCTTAGGCCTTCCTCTTACCTGGCAGCTCCATCCTTAGCATCCTTTTCCCAGTATACCCAGCATCCCTCAGAAGCACATGTCCAAACCAACACACTGTCAACTCTCTGGCTTTGTCTTCAAAACTGTCCAACTTGAGCTGACCCTCTAATATACTGATTCCTAATCCTGTCCATCCTCGTCACACCCAGTGCAAATCTTAACATCTTTAACTCTGCCACGTCCAGTTCTGACTCTTGCCTTTTTGTCAATGCCACTGTCTCCAACCCATATAACATAGCTGGTCTCACTACCCTCTTGTAGACCTTCCCTTTCACTCTTACTGGTACCCGTCTGTCACAAATCACTCCTGACGCTCTTCTATTCCTGTTAATCTCCATCTCCCAAATCCTGTCTCTGCTCATTTCTGCTGTGCTGTTGGTTCTACTAGTTGATGCTTGTGTTTTTTTTTTTCTTCTTTCAAACATTTTACATTGAAACATTGGAAAAGGTTTCCCCTGACATTCTCTCTCTTGTTTTTCTGATAATAAAGGCAACAATCAGTATCTCCCTCTGTTTCACAGCTCACTTTTTGTTAGACAAAGTTTTGTATTTCCTCCTTAATATATACTTCATCCAAAAATGATTTTGTCCCCCCAGGGAAGAATGTTTTGAAGATAGCTTGGTACAGTAGTTTGAGTCTCACTCCTGCTTTTTGTATGTTCCATGAATAATGGAGTAAATGTACTCCTCCTCCTTCTGCCTGCTGTACAGTAAGTAGTCATTCCCCACACATAGTTTGCAGTTCCCACTATTGGTAATTTGTCGTCCTGCCACAGTTTTGTCTGAATCAACTCCTCTTGCTGGTAAGATTACATATTTAGTATTAAAGGTCTAGGTTGTTTTCTCATAGCCAGGTTTGGAGCATACACATGATGTGCCCTTTCAATTAACAATTGCTTTTGTGGAGTACTGGTCCAGTTGCTTATTGGCGCTTTCATAAAATTAATAGTCTGTTTTTCCAGCTTCTCTGGTACAGCTGAAATCTCACGTTTTCCCTATGTGCTCTGTCCTCTAATTCTATTATTTTTTGAAACGTCTCTTCTTGTGTAGTCTTGTATTCAGCCAGCCTTTTCTTCATTTCAGCCTCAGAGTTGATATACTCCATCAGTGTTTCGTTTATTTTAAACGGGTGTGTGTGCATTTGTCTTGCACTTTCCTCTAGGTTACTGAAAGTCATGTCTGAAGCATGCAGTGCTTTTTTGCTGAGCAGCTGCAGTACTTTTCCCAGTCAGTATTTTTCCTCTCCTTTTGTAGCTGATCTTCTTTCAGGTCTTCTGTATTTCTTTTTTGCTGGCATTCAGGCAGTGCGCTTACTAGCCAGTTGCTGAAATTTATCCAGAAGTGTAGGTCCATTGGCGTTCTCTGTCAAGTTCTGTTTTCAAACTGGTAGAGCTAGTATTTCAGCTGTTACTCTGTGTACAACCATCTCAGAAGCCATCTTTGCCACTCTTGTACGAAGTATAGTTATAAACACTTTATCTGTTTAAAATTGAAATGTGTCTACTTGAAGCCAGATCTGAAGGCTTTTTACCTTGTGCTGGTAACCGAGACACTGTGGCTGTTTTCCTAGATGCTGGTCCAGTCCCTCTATTTAAAATGCTGTTAGTCTTGCAGTTCTTTATCACTCCGTTTCCTGCTATCTTCCAGATTTCTGCAGGAATGCCATTTGTCCATTGAGATTTACCTGTGTGATTTTTACATCAGTTTTTTCTTTTAAATCTATTCTTAGTTTGGCTGTTACTGCTGAACCTCATTTTCCTCTATCCATGGCATTGCTCGTTTTGCCATAAATATTACCACTTATGCCATTTATTGATTACCCATT
>NC_056732.1:1013480250-1013500250 GCF_019279795.1 Protopterus annectens | reverse complement strand
TAGATAGTTTAGTTAGGAGAAGGTTGTGAGAGAGAGTATCAAAGGCCTTAGAGAGGTCAAGAAAGAGGGTAGATACAGTGGAGCCAGAATCTCTGTCTTTATTTACAGTTTCCAGGAAGGAAAGGAGGGCAGTCATGGTGCTGTGACCTGATCTGAATCCGTGTTGTGTGGAAGTTAGTAAGTCATTATCTAAGAGATAGGGAAGGAGTTGAAGATGGATACATTTCTCAAGAAGTTTTGATATAGGGGAGAGGATGGCGATGGGACGAAAGTTAGTAATGTTATTACCTCCTTTGTGCAGGGGAATGATGAAAGCCCTTTTCCAGAGTTTTGGTACAAGACCTTTTTGGATTGAGCGATTTGATTAAGATGCTGATGGGGAAGGCAATGGTTTCGGCAGCTATGCTGAGGAAGGATGATGGAATGTTATCAGGGGCATTGGAGCATGGTTTTAGCTTTTGATGAGGGCGAGCCAAGGTGACAACCCTAACCTTACCTGGCATCCTTTCAGAACTGCTAATAGAGGAAAGGGTCCAGGCTTGGACGTACCACCTGTAAAAGACAACCTGCTGCAATTAAAACTACAGAATTTAAAAATACTCTAAGGAAGCTAATGTAAAAAGAAGCAGTGTGCAGCTTCAGTGGTAACAGTTAATATGCCCTGAGATTTTGTCTGTCCTAACTGACACATTTTTAAGGTGTTAACAGTTGAATGCCAGTGAGATATCATAATCGGCACGTATTATATTGCATGCATCTGGAGTTTCTGCATATTAAATTAGATATGTGTACCTATTCTGTCCTGTCAATCCCCTGTAAGTCATCTTAGTTATTTCCTATGTATAATAGTTTCCACAGGAATAACTGCTTGTGTGTTCTTGTATGTGTATACTTTGATTTCTGTATGCCGTAGATTGAAGTTGTAAATGTATACTTTTAAGTTTATTTTTATGTGCTATCTTAATTCTGAGCCTCAATGGCGGCGAACAAGGGTCAGCAGACCAGCTAACTTGTGTGGCTCACCATTAGCAAGTGAAATGAATGAATGTGTTCCCATTTACACATGATAAAAACAGGGAAGGGTGCTTGAGGAGAAGGGAAGTCTGAATGAAGAGGTCAAAGTTAGAATCAGAGGGGCTGCAGCCAACTGGCATAGAATGTCTGGTGTAATCTATGACAGAAGAATGCCAAAGAAGCTGAAAAGTAAGGTGTACAAGACAGAGGTGTTACCAGTAATACTGTATGGTATAGAAACCTGGGCAGTAAAGGCAGAACAGTTGAAGAAGCTAGAGGTGATGGAAATGAAGTGCTTGAGAAGGATGGTAGGAGTCCACACTGTGGGGAAAGATGAAGAAATGAGGACATAAGAGCAGAAGCTAAAGTAGCTTCAGTTGTAGAAAAGATCAAAGAGAACAGATTACAGTGGTTTGGACACGTGCAGAAAAATACAATCTGATGAGGAAGATTTAGGGAAGACAGTAAGAGAAAGCAAGAACGTCCAGCAAAGAGGTGGATGGATTGTGTGAAAGATCTGTGACAGCTGGGCATGAGTATTGAAGAAGGCAGGAGTGTGGCACTGAATTAAGAGAGTTGGTGATCGTTAACACGATATCCTGACCCCATGTAGAAAAAATGGGGAAAAAGAGGGCTGCTGCTGCTGATGAAAATCAGATAACTGTTTGACGTTATGTTGTCCTATCTCGCCTTCATTCTTACAATGATGGGTTCGGAGCAAAGAATCTGCTCCGACTCTGCCGAATACATAGCTGAAAGTCTCAAGCCTGGCTCATTGCAAGAAGGTATCCCACAATGCAATGGTGTAATTCCCCAGATCTCGTTTGCTGCTTTGTGGTTGGATGTGCTCATCTTGGCCGTGGATAAGTTGTGGCAAATTTTCTTACTTTTCCTCTCTACTGTTATATTTGACAATTTAATAGCTTCTTGTTCTTCTTTCGGCTTTTCCTGGTTGGGGATCGCCACAGTGGAACTCCAGTCCGCTAATGATTGGCATATTTTTTACAGGTGCCGAGGTGTCAGTTCGCCCAACCTTCAACAAAGGCACGCCCATTCTGCACATGTCTTTCGAGCACCACTCGACCGCGGGGAGGACATGCAGACTCCACACCGAAGGCGCTCCAGCCGAGAATTGAACGGAAGAACCTGTTGCTGTGAGGCAACAATGCTACCGCTGCACCACCGCGGCTACAATAGCTTCTAGTTGTATTTAATTCATTGTGCATTTTAATGCATTGCAGTTAGTGATAGTTTTATCCCCTTTGGTACGGCTTTTGCTGTCGCTTTGTAAGCCTACTGGTATCCCTTGTAGTGGTTGTTGTTTTCTGTTTATGTTTATCAGTAGCTTGCTTAAGTTAGCTATTCGCCCATTTAAGTTAGAGGGCTTGTAGTCAATTGTCTTATCTAGAAATAGGACAGTTTGAGTTAAAGGCCCTATTTCTTCTCACTGGTTGTCTGTTTACTTGTGTTTCCCATAGTTACTTTTCAGTGTAGCTTTAACTTTCAGTAGTTCAATAGAAAATTTTTTCTTGTTTGTTGCTTTTGCGATCTTATCTTAATTATGTCTTAAAGACTCAAAAGAGAGAGAACATAAGCCTTCAGCCTGTAAAAAATGGCAGAAGTGCTCAGAAAAAATGTCCATCACAGTTGGATATGTTATGTGTTTTATTGCCTTGGTGCTATTCACCTACAAGAAGACTGCACCTTTTGTCACTCCTTCAGTGCAAGAGTACTTCAAGAAAAGAGAAATTGATTCTGAAAGGGCTGTTGAAGCCAACTTTTGAGGAAGCTATCCATAGTTGTTCCCCTTCTAAAAAGGAAAAATCTCAGAAAAGACATTCACCTGCAACATCGACTCAGTCTGAGCCGCCAGTCAACTTACCAAAAATCTCCAAGGCTACTACCTTATTGGCTTCAGAGCCATCGGAGGTCAAATTAGTTGACAAGCCTGGTACTTTGGCTCCAAAGTCCTCGGAGCCACAAGATACCTCTACTTTGAGCCGGTCCATGGATATTTCACCATTTTTTCTGACACTGAGGTCTCCAATTCTGCACAGGTCTCGCTCTCCATACCTATCTTCCAGGTCCACCAGGAGCTTATCAGACAGTGACATGGAATGGGTGGTGCACAGACTCCTGAAGTCGCCGGTGCGGACTAAATTATTCTCGGCTCCCACCCATTTGGTCTCTGAGCCTACTGTACCAATTGTTCCTCCTCCGAGCCAAGCTGATCCTTCTGAGCTAGAGTGCTTGGTAATGCTTACTGTGGATCCATTGGTTCTGGGACCCGCTTCGGTGTTCACGGAGCCAACATCTGCTCCGTGACTCTCGCTGCTGTCCGGTGAGTCTGGGAGCCGGGGATTCTTGGCCCCAATCTTCGGTGCTGAGTCTACCCCTCTGAGCCTCAGCCCAGGTTAGTTCGGCTCCCACATCAGCCTTGGGTCCGATCTCGTTGGTTCCTGTGCCTTCCTCGGTCTCCTCAGAGCCGTGGGAGTCTTCGGAGCCAGCAGGATCCACTTTTGAGCTGATAGTGTGTTGTCTACCCATTCAGCACCACAGAAGGATACTAGTACTTGTTACCCTAAGGCACCGGCTACTGTCTCGGCACCACCCATTCCACAGGACAGCAGAGATCCAGAGTCTCAGGATACTCCCAATGGGCGAACCCCTCTCCTCTGATTCTCCCCAGAATATCCTTCTGAGGAGCCACCTTGGAAGAGAACTTTCAAGAGGAAGCACGTAGGCTCCCCAGATGAGTCCGTTACTTCAGAGACTGACCTTGATGAGTCGGCAGGGTCCCCATGGTTTTCCTCTGATATCTCATTTGCAGATATTTTAGAGATCCTGAAGCAGAGAGGCGGCTGGCAGGCCACCACCCCTTCTGATGAGTAGTCCAGTCTACCTGAAGGCTTTTGGGTCTCAACCTTAAGCCTCATGGGGGTGTCCGCCTTTTGATGAGCTAATGGACCTGGTCAGTCGAAAGGCATGGGAGTCACCTGCCACAATGGAACCAGTCCCTCGGAGGCCAAAGAAATTGTTGTTGGCTCCTTACGATTTCCTAACCAAGCGGGAACCCATAGATGCTATGGTGGTGGCAACAGCCACCAAGGAGGAACTTTTGCAGAGACTTCCTCATCTGTTCATCTCTGAATAAAGACTCTCGAACGATGGACAGATATGGGAAGCGTGTCTTTTCATCATGGACATTCTCGCTACCATCGCTGAACTGCCTATCCCACTTTACAAGGCTACAAAGAGATCTGAAAGAGTTAGTAGATACTCTACAAGGTACATTAGCTGCGGGGGTGAATGAGAAGGTCTCCTCCCAGCTGTCCACCTTAAATTCCATTGTCAACTCCTCCATGAGGCTGATATTCTATGTAGCAGATGGAGCGAGCAGGGCAGCGGGTTTCGGAGTTTCCCTTAGGAGACGCTCCTGCATGTGCTTGTGCAATTTTGCAGAGCCCTTCGTGTACTTTTACTAACCCCCCCCCCCTTTTGATGGTTCCTCACTCTTTGGACCCAAAGTAAAAGAAGCTGTAACCCAGTGCGAACATGCCATTGGGAGTACGTTTTTCTGTACCTTCAGGATCTTATCCTAAAGGCCAGAAGAGTGGAAAGATGTGGTTCAAAAGATCCCTGAGAGTTTTCCAGGATGCACGGGGTGATTCCTTCCCCAGGGGCAGAGGGGGAGGCAATAACGGTAGACGCCACCCCAGAGGCAATTCCTTTTGTGTATGCCCTTATCAGCACTCCTGAAAGGAGGCCCTACTGCTCTACTCTGGAGGCAGTCGGGGGACATTTATCCATGTACCCATAAGCCTGGCAAACTATCACAAGAGACAAATGGGTACAAAAAATATCTGGAGGATACTTCATCCCATTTTCCAATCCTGTTCCACAGACCAGAACAATCCCAGATACACCCAATCTAAGGGAACAAGCAACTATAGAGATTCAAAAGTTGCTGCACAAAAGTCATCCAAAAAGCCTCCGCAGACCAAATAAGATTTGAAACTTACTCGAGTCTTTTTGGTGCCAAAAAGAACAGGGGGCCGCAGGCTCATATTAGACCTAAGCAAATTAAACAAATCTTGTCAAGAAGTCAAATTTCTGAATGGTGACACTGCAGTCTATGCTTCCCTTTTTAGGGAAAGACAATTGGATGTGCTTTATAGACCTTCAAGATGCTTACTACTGCATAAAAATGGACAGGACATCAATAAGGTACTTATGCTTCCAGCTGAGAGACAGTCATTACCAGTTCAGAGCTCTGCTCTTTGGTCTCACTACACCCCCCCCAGAGTGTTCACCAAATGCATGGCAGTAGTCACGTCTCCCATGAGCCCTGAGGCGTCTAGGATTGAGTATTTCCCTATCTAGACAACTGGCTCCTATCTGCCACCAGCAAGCATCTATTCCAACAAGCCAGTGATCTAACTTTGGACATTTGCAATCAGCTGGGTATTAGTCAGCTTTCAAAAATCTGCCTTGTTGCCCTGTCAACATATTAAATTTATAGGTGCGGATCTAGACACTTCCTCTATGGTAGCACATCTTCCAACAGAGAGTTGTAGGACTCCCAACAGCAGATACTTCACCTCCTTCCAAAGACAAAAATGAAAGCAAAGATAATTCTAAGATTACTAGGAACAATGGCTTCCAGGATTACACTGGTCCCTCTTGCCAGAATGCACATGAGGATCCTTCAATGGCTGCTGTTCTCCCAATGGTCACTTCAAGAGCTTCTGATGTTTCACCTCATCAGAATAACGGAATCATGCAAGAATGACCTAAGATGGTGGATCCACTCCACTCATGTGACCATAGGGAAACTCTTTGTTCCAAATCAGCCCATAGCTACATGCTTCCCAGATTTGGGGGGGGGGGCATTATCTGGGAAGAACAGTCCAAGGTACATGGCAAGAACACGAGGCTCACTTGCATATAAACGTCCTAGAGATGAGAGCAGTGCTTCTTGCGTTGCAAGCACTTCACGACTCTCTCCTAGGGACAGTTGCAATACATTCAGACAATGTCTGTGGTTTGGTACATAAACAAGCAGGCGGGAACCAGAGCTTACCCCCTTTGTTGAGAGGCCCTAAGAGTTTGGGAATGGGCAGTTTCTTCCCAGTGCTTTCTAATGGCAACGCACATTCCGGGGAAGTCCAACGTGATAGCAGACAAGCTGAGCAGAGCAATCTTGAAGCCACACGAGTGGTCTCTCAAAAACAATGTAGCAGAAATGATTTTCCGAGCATGGGGTCAGCCTTGCTGCGATCTCTGTGCCACTCGCATGAATGCCAAGTGCAGCAACTACTTTACCCTAATCCCCCCTCTGGGGGAGACACCGAGAGACGCACTTGCTCACGAGTGGCCCTCAGGCCTTCTGTATGCTTTTTCTCCATTTCCTTTCATACCTAGAGTCATTCAGAAAGCACAGTACTCTTGGGGGGGGCAGGATAAATCTTATTGCTCCTTACTGGCCTTGCCAAGTTTGGTTCCCCTTCCTTTGGCCTCGCCAAGTTTGGTTCCCCTTCCTTTGGCCTCATCTTCAGGAGAAGCCTTGGACTCTTGACCCAGTGCCAGATCTGCTGACTCGTATGTCAGGGGAGCTTCATCATTCTCTCCACACCCTAAAATTGACAGCTTGATTGCTCCACTTCCCAATTTAGTTAGGCTTCACAATTTCACTCCTACATTTAAAGCTTCCACTAGAAAACTGTATTCTAGAAATGGAAAAGGTTTTCCTTTTGGCCTCGAAACGGGAACATTGATCCTCTTTCTGCACCTATCCAGTCTGATTTGGAATTTTTGGCGGAACTCTTCTAGCAAGGTTCAGCTGCAGTAACCGTCGGGGTTTAACTCGTTGCAATATCAGATTTCCACATCTCAAACTTAATGTCACACAGGATGTTCTTCATCTCACATTGCTGCAGTCATAACCTGTGGGTAGTCCGCTGTCCTCGGTCGGCCCGAATACCAAAGTATTAGGCTGGCGTCGGTCATGGGCGCTCAGATCTGACGTCAGCGCGTCATGGTATTAAAGCGCATGACCGACGTCATATCCTCAGTCTTTTTTGCCGCATGGTCCGAAGCAGAAGCAGTGTTTGCAAGTGCCGTTCGGCGTTCTGAAATTTTCGTATTCTGAGTTTCAGACCGAAACCAAGTTGGGCTAAGTACCCCGTTGGGGAATATTTTGTTTTTCTTGCCTCAGTTAATTCCGGATGTCAGAAAAAGTGAATAATTGTATTTCTTGTGGGAAACAGATACCGCATAGGGATTACCACTCTCTGTATTCCTTGTTTGGGGCCTGAGCACGACGTAGTCGGGTGTCGCTTTTGTGCTAGGTTTAATAAGCGCACCATTAAACGAGGTTAGATTGCGCTAGGCTTGTCTTGTAAGCGGTGTAATTACAATATGCCGCCGGATCCTCCGACACCCGCCACCGCTAAAGCGCAAAGAAAATCTTGAGGTCCAAACAGGATGAGTCGTCCGTTCGGACGCCGGTTCTTTAGAAACTACGGTGGAATCTGTGGATCCAGCCGAGGTTTCAGCTGAGTCTCAGGGGGAGCCGTTAATTTTGCAGGATGTGGCCACTCAGGAGTCAGGTCAGGCTGAGGGGGCCTCTCAGGTTGCTGTACTCCCTTCTCTGCCTAAGGTGGTTAGGCCTTCTCCTTCTGTCTCTAAGGTACCTTCCAAGGTCAGGCCTGGTTTGCCTTCCTCAGGTGTCAGTCCTAGTTCTGCAGGTTCTGTGCCTAAAAAACACATGCTTAAAATGGCAGAAGATTTGATTTCCTTAATCAGGGGTTCTATGGCCCCTCCAGATAAGAGGCCTAGGGTGGAGCCAGAGGTGGAAAGTTTGGAACAGGCTTCTGATTACTCAGTCTTCGGCTGAAGACATTCAGGATTTTCCTCCTTATTCTGATTCAGACGCAGAGGATTCCAGTCCTTCTGCTTCTCCTCCAGAGGATTTTTCTTTTTCAGAAACCCTGCATTCTATGAGGGAGCATTTTAAATGGGAAGGTCAGGATTTCTCAGATTCCCGAAAGAGGCTTAGGGATTTTTTGTTTTTGCCACAACATCGGCCCTTGGCTATACCTCCTGTTTTGGATGTTCAGGATGTTTTCTCGGAGGCTTCTCTTAATCCAGACTCTTTGCCTCTTGCGCCAGTTAAACCAGATAGGTATTACAGAGTGCCAGAGGCTCATAAATATCTGTATAAGAGCCCAAGGGCTGACCCAGAAACTATTAGCCAGGGACCTAAGGGTGTCGGGGCTTCTGTTGTAAAGAATCCAGTTCCTATGGATAAAGACTCTAGAGCTTTGGATAGGTGGGGGAAAAAAGTGTATACCTCTTCCACTCTAGCAATGAGGGCTTTGAATTGCCAGTTTCATATGTTGAAGTACCAGAATTTTCTACTTACTCAGTTAAAATCTAAGGTTGATGCTTTGGCAGAGGGCATAGAGTGTAAGGAATTACAGGATTTGGTTCATGCCTCTGATCAGGTGGGTAAGCATTCTTTGCAGTGTGGTTTCGATGCTTTACAGGCTTCTTCCAGGGTGGCTGCCACTGGATCAGTTATTCGCAGGCACGCCTGGCTTAAGGATCAGAACTTGTCAGAGCATGTTAAAGCTAGAATTTTGGATGCTCCTTTGCAGTCTGAAGTTTTGTTTGGTTCTCCTGTGGAGTCTGTCTTAAAGAAAATGGAAGACAAAGCTAAGTCTATGCAGACTGTTAAAGATTTTTTGCAGGTGCAGCCCCCTAAGTTTAGCAGGAATTGGCCTACTAAGAGATGGGCTTACCCTTCTTCTGATTTACAGTCTAGGGGCAGAGCTCAGGGTTCTTTCAGGCCTAGAACGTGGAGTTCCCCTGCACAATCTACAGGTGAGGGCAGGGGCCAGTCCTTTCGTAAACAGGCCCAATGACCTGCATCTTCAGCTGCCAGATCCTTCCTGTCTGGCAGCTCCTCTGGGAGGAAAGTTGGCACTCTTCAAGCAAAACTGGCTTTTAGTCACCCAGGACAAATGGGTGTTGGACATTATAGACCGAGGCTACAAGTTTTATTTCCACACATTGCCTCCTTTCAAAGGCATGCCAGACGTTCCTCCTCAGCAAAGGGTAGAGGCTCACAAACAGATTTCTTTACTTCTTCAAATGGGGGCTATACAGCAGGTCCCTCTGTCAGAAGTAGGCCTAGGATTTTATTCTCGCCTGTTTCTTGTACCAAAGAAAGGAGACACTTGGAGGCCAATTTTGGATTTATCTATTCTCAACACATACCTGGACATTCCAAAATTCAAAATGTTGACGTTGCAACAACTTCTGCCTCTGTTGGGCAAAGATCACTGGATGGTAACTCTGGATCTCAAAGAGGCTTATCTTCATGTTCCTATCAGGCCCAGTTGCAGGAAATTCCTGCGTTTTAGGGCTGGGACTTTACATTATCAGTTCTCTGCATTGCCCTTTGGCTTATCTACTGCTCCCAGGGTGTTCACAAAGGTTCTGGCTCCGGTGATAGCCTTCTTAAGGTTAAGAGGAATACAAATTTACCCTTATTTGGACGATTGCCTGATTCTTGCTCAAGACAAAAACAAGCTACTACACCATCTACAGTATGTTATGGCAGTGTTAAGGTGCCTAGGGTATTCTGTGAAAGAAAAAAGTCCAGTCTAGTACCCTCGCAGGAAATGTGCTTTCTGGGTGTGAGACTGAATACAGCTTCCCAGATGGCTTTTTTGACCCTGGACAAGCAAAGGAACCTTTCACTTTACTTCCAACAATTGTCTCTACGGTCCAGGCTGACTGCAAGGACAGTTCTTCAAGCCTTGGGGTTCATGGCATCTTGTATTCTGGTGCTTCCCAATGCCAAACTGCATATGAGGAAGTTACAATGGTATCTCAAAAATGTATGGACACAACACTGCCACGATCTGGACACTGTCATTCAGATAATACCTTGCATTCAAAAGGAATTTTTGTGGTGGGCCCAGGAATGTCACCTAAACAAGGGACTCTCTGTGACCCGACCAGAGGCGAGTCAGATCTTAATGACAGATGCCTCGGACAAGGCTTGGGGAGCACACCTCAATGGAAAATGGGTTCAAGACACGTGGCCTGCCAGACTTCAACATTTACATATCAACTTGAAGGAGATGTTAGTAGTCCAATTTGCATTGATGGCTTTCAAGGATCTACTTCACCCAGGACAAGTGTTGATTCAAACAGACAACACAACTGTCATGTGGTACATCAAAAAGCAGGGGTGGGGGGACACATTCGTACCCTCTTTGCAGGCAAGCTATGATTTTGTGGGAGACTGCTCTGTTTGCACCTCACTCTTCAGGCAAGGTTTCTGCCAGGAGCACAGAACTCCTTAGCAGATGTTTTGAGCAGACAGATGGTGGATCCCCACGAGTGGAAGTTGGATCCTCATGTATTTCGACAGTTGACAGTGATATGGGGGACTCCAGACATAGATCTGTTCGCTTCTCCACTAAATTTCCAGTTGCCAAAGTTTTGCACAAAGATGTTTCATCCAACAGCTTGGAAGGTGGATGCTCTATCATTCAGTTGGAACAACCTTCACGTTTATGCCTTTCCTCCTCTGCCTCTCCTTCCCAAGGTGCTCTTGAAGGTCAGACAAGACAAGCCCTCCATGATTCTAATAGCTCCGGATTGGCCTCGACAGCACTGGTACCCTCTGCTGAGGAGCTTAGTACGGGAGCCTCCTTGGCCTTTGCCTTCAATTCCACACCTTTTGTCTCAGGCAGGCAATCATTTCCTCAATGTCAGGATTCGGTCCCTGCATCTAATAGCCTGGCATATTCTGTTCTAGAACCTGGAGGGGCGCAGCTTCCTCAACAAGTTTTGAATGTTATTTTGGAGGCCAGAAGGCCTAGTACAAGGAAAGTTTATTCTGATAAATGGAGGAGATTTTTTATTTGGAGCAAAGCAAAGAGCTTTGATGTTTCCAGGCCTGATTTGAGTGTTTCTCTTCAATATCTTACAGAATTATTAGACAAGGGTTTGTCTTTCTCCTCTGTAAAAGTTCATGCTGCAGCCATTTCTGCTCACTATGACTGTGACCCACCATTCTTCTCTCATCCTTTGTTTAAGCAATTCCTTAGAGGGGCAAAGAACATAAGACCCCAGAGAGCTCCTACTCCTTCCTGGGATCTCAATTTTGTGTTGGAAAAACTTACTTTACCTCCCTTTGAACCTGCAGCTACGTCTGAGTTAAAGTTTTTGTCTTGGAAGACTGCTTTTTTGTTGGCCATCACGTCTGCTAGAAGGGTATCTGAATTACAGGCTCTAATGGCAGTTGAACCCTTCCTGATTTTTCATAAGGATAGGGTATCTCTGCGTACTAACCCTACTTTTATGCCTAAAGTGGTTTCAAATGTGGCCTTGAACCAATCTATTCATTTGCCTACTTTTTATGCTGAATCCCAAAATAAAGGGGAGAAAATTTTGCACACTTTGGATATTCACAGGCAGTTGCGTTATTATTTGAGCAGGACTAAAGGGTTCAGACAGTCTCAACAGTTATTTGTTTCTTTTGCTTTGGGTTCTCAGGGAAACCTGTTTCAAAACAAACTATTTCTAAGTGGATTGGCCATTGTATTGCTTTTGTTTTTCTCATCATGGTAAGGAGATTCCGGCTGGAATCAGACCTCATTCCACTAGGGCTACTGCCACTTCTACTGCTTTTTAAGGGTGTAGCTACTAAAGATATTTTGGAAGCAGCTACTTGGAGTTCAGTGCACACTTTTTCTAAACATTACCATCTCCCTCTTTATTCCAAATCTAGGGCTGGGTTTGCCACTGCAGTCTTACAGGGCATATTAGCAGCTCCCAATGCTTTATGATTTTGCCAACCTCCCCTTACACTTGCTTTGGGATTCTACCCACAGGTTATGACTGCAGCAATGTGAGATGAAGAACATAGTACAGTTTTGTACCTACCATAAATGTAGATGTTCGAAGATCCACATTGCTGCAGTCCAATTTACCCTCCTTCCCCTCTGTAGTTTGGAGTGGTTGTATGGTTTGGGTCGTAGATGTTGTTTGTACATGGGTTTTGGAGGTTTCTATTTTTGGCTGTGGCCTTTCTTTTTGGGGCCTTCTGACATCTGGGGCAAGAAAAGACTGAGGATATGACGTCGGTCATGCGCTTTAATACCATGATGCACTGACGTCAGATCTGAGCGCCCATGACCGACGCCAGCCTAATACTTTGGTATTCGGGCCGACCGAGGACAGCGGACTACCCACAGGTTATGACTGCAACAATGTGGATCTTCGAACATCTACATTTATGGTAGGTACAAAACTGTACTTTGTGTAGAGCCTTCTTTAAAAGGTGCCTCCATATTAAGGCCTCCCTTTAAGGAACCCCTTTCTCCTTGGGATTTAAATTTTATTCTGTCTCCTCTCACATTACCACCTTTTGAGCCCTCGTCATCTTCAGACCTCAAGTTCCTTTCTTGGAAAACCTTGTTTCTAGTGGCTATAACTTCTGTTTGAAGAGTACCAGATTTGCAAGCTCTTTCTATTAAACCACCATATTTGATTGATTTTTTCATAAGGATAGGGTATCCTTGCGAACAAATCCATCTTTTCTTCCCAAAGTCTTGTCTCCAAACAACATAAATCAATCTATAGAGCTTTCCAGTGTTCTTTCCTAATCATAGCAACAAGGCAGAATACAAGCTACATCAACTAGACATGCATAGACAACTCAGATTCCTATTTGCATAGGACCAAAGACTTCAGAAAATCTGACCAAATATTCATATCCTTCTCTGATGCGAGAAAGGGTAGCTCATTTTCTAAAACTACTCTTTCCAATTGACTTTCTAATTGTATTACTTTCATCTATACCTCAAATCAGAGATTTACCTTTTCAAAGTGAAGGCTCATTCTACTAGAGCAATGGCTACGTCATCTGCTTTTCAAGCCAGAATTCCCATGGATAATATTTGTGCAGCAGCTACTTGGACCACTCCACATACTTTTATCATGCATTACAAAGTGGATTTGCCCTCCAGGGACAGGTCAGTCTCTGGTACCACGGTGCTTAAAGGTGTACTCCCGTGAGCCACCCAGGGTGAAGGTGCTAGGGGCGCTGTCCCATCATTGTAAGAATGTAGGCAAGATAGGACAATATAACATAAAGAAGTTGTGTACTCACCATAACGTTCCATGTTTGCTGTCCATCTCACCGTTCATTCCTCTGCCAAAGACTCCTTGTGGACCTGGTGGATGTTACAACCTTGAGGAGTTCTTTGTTTCAGTTTCTGTTTCTATTAGATGTAGTATATATGTGTGTGTGTGTGTGTGTGTGTGTGTGTGTGTGTGTGTGTGTGTGTGTGTGTGTTGTATATAATATTTATATATGTGTATATAGTGTACATATTCAGTAGTAGCAGCAAACAAGATCTGGGGAATTACACCACTGCATTGTGGGATACCTTCTTGCCACGAGCCAGTTTTGAGACTTTCAGCTATGTATTCGGCCGAGTTGGAGCCGAGAATCTGCTCTGAACCCATCATTGTAAGAATGAACGGCGAGATGGACAACAAACATGGAATGTTATGGTGAGTATATAACTTGTTTTTCTTTTATCAAGAAACCTCTTAATTGAGTATGTCACAAGTGATAATTCAATAATGCAATGTATAATGTTTGCAACTGAAAAAAATCGCATATTATTTTCTATACAGAACATTACATAGCTTATTGAATTTCTGCCTTCCCTTAAACCTTATTCCTCCTCCCACAGATTATTCTGCATGTATTGTTTCCACAATTCCATTTTTTTCTATATAATTTGCTCCTACCCTTTTCTAAAATCCCACTTGGTTTTTATGTCTGTTGCTTACTATATTAGTTTTTATCTCTGTTACTTACTATATTCACTATTTCTAGTTTGGTTGATTTGGACCATTATTTCCATTTTCTAGTAATCGTTTTTGTTGACAGGTTGTTCTTTTTTTCGGCTTTTCCCTGTTAGGGGTTGCCACAGCAGAACTCTGGTCCGCTAATGATTGACTGTAGATTTTTACAGTGCTGAGGTGCCAGCCAGACACCCAGCTTTCAACCAAGTCACGCCCATTCATGCATGTCTTTCGAATGCCACTCTACCGTGGGGAGGACATGCAGACTCCACACAGAAGGTGCTGTAGCCAAGAATCGAATGGGAGAACCTCTTGCTGTGAGGCGACAACGGTACCACTGCACCACCACGGCTTAGAACTAAATTCAGCAAGGCTTCAGTATATCTAGGTAATTGTGATTCTGTATCACGGCTTAAAAAAATCATTTTCTTAGTTATGCCTATTTGCTTGCCTGGTATTTTTAACAGAGTAGCCTGCAGGGAATTTTTAAAGTCTTCCAACTTATCACACTCTCTCAAAAAACAAAAAAAAAAAAAAAAAAAAGAAAAACCCAGTTAGCTGTTTCTTCCCCATCACATCTCCAACACTTGCAGTCTATCTGAGGAAAACCTTTTTTGTGTCTGCTTGGGGTATAAAAATACGTATGCAAACACTTCCGAGCAAAAATCCTAAATCTTCTAGACTTTGTTGCGTATTTGTTTCTTTGTGAAATTGCTTTCCACTCAATTTCTTTCCAATCTTTTTAACTTCCTCTGAGTCCTATACATATCGGGCAATATTTTATATGCTCTACTAATTATTTATTTATTTTTTTTTAAACAGCAGGTTCCATTATAAATTCTACTAAAGACCCCACCAGTGCCGACATTTAACGTAAGATCCCCTTATTCCTTTTTGTTTGCCTATGCTAGGATATCAGTCCTTGATATCAATCCTTGATAAGGAAGGCCGTCTCTAGCTGTATTCTTGGCTTCTTCCCATTCTATTAGCTTTCCGTCTGTAATTATTTGTTCCGAATACTGTGGTTTCTTTGCTAGTTTTCTCCAGTAAACTCCACCCCCTTCTTATTTTGTGTACACCTAGTTGCAATCATCTCTATCGGGAGAATCTTCTTTCCCAATTCACTTGTTGGTTTAGTCCATAGACATTTTGTTTATGAATGTAACCATCTGTATGGTTATTGTTCTCCTTAAGGATGTGCTTCCAAAGTCTGTCTGTCCTTATTTGCTGAGCTTCTTCTTTTTCATCATAATTACCTTACACTTTGAATTGTAGCTCTTTGCTTGTGATATGTACAGGATCCTTAACTCTGTAGCTCTGAAGTACCCCTTCAGATTGGGTAATCCCAAACCACCTTGTTCTGTTGGAAGGAGCAACTTATCCCACTTGACTGTTGCTCTCGTCCCTGGCAGATGAAATCCTTCAGCTCTCTTTTTATTGCTATCTGCAGCTTCTCCTCCTCCTCCTTTTTATTCTTCTTCTTTTGGCTTTTCCCAGTTAGGGGTCGCCACAGCGGATCACCTGTCCACTCATGATTGGCAGTGGAGTTTTACAGTGTCAAGTTGCCAGCCCGGCGCCCAACCTTCCACAGAAGGCACACACATGCACGCACTCACAGCTAGGGCCAATTTAGAGTGTCCAATCCACCTACAGCATGTCTTAGGGATGTGGGAGGAAACTGGAGCACCCGGAGGAAACCCGCGCGACCACAGGGAGGGCATGCAGACTCTGCATAGAAGGCACCCCAGCCGAGGTTCGAACCAGAGAACCTCTTGGCTGTGAGGCAGCTACGCTAACCGCTGCACCACCGTGGCCACCTCTCCTATGGTGGCTAAAAATGTGCCTAATCTGTATATAAGGCTAAAAGGACTAAATACATTTTTGCTGCTTGTATCTTGTTATCCATATCTGTAAAATAGAACTTCCAGTTTCTCATTTTTGTAATGTCTTTTTAGTCTCTTCGCACATATTCTTAGCTGCCATAACAGAATCATTTGTAACTCCTACTTCGTTTTATCATGTGTCCATATAGCTATTGCTGAACCAGTTTGTGTGGGGGCACATAGTTTACTGCTATAGCCTTTATTTTCATTAATTTTGTATCCCAAAAAGACTTGAAACCGTGTCAGAATGTTACACAACACTGAAATCTCCTTTTCCGGTTTTATTCGCTACAAAGTAATATATATCATCTGCAAATTCAGCCAACATTTCTCTATTACCGTACCAATTGTGTCCTTGAATTTCTTAGTCCCCCCCCCCTTTTTTAAATAACACAAGTAAAGGAAAAGGGGACACCCCTGCCTGGTTCATCTGTTCAAACAGAACTTGTCAGAGACACACACAGTGCGCATGCTCACTTGAGAAAATGCATGCTAACACAATTTGTATTAGAGAAACTTTGCAGTTTTATAAGAGCAGTATTTAAAATCTGTCCCCATTTTGCGGCTTTGTTCACCCTTTTTTTTGGGTTTATCCAGCTATCCTGATCTACTCATTCACTCACACACTTCCACTTTCAACATGCAGACTTAAGTGTACACACACTTTTTTTTTTTCTGTTTCATTTATTTTTATACACTTGCTAAACAGTAAGTGTTGCTTAAAGAGTGTAAAATAACTGCTCGATTTTTATTTATTTATTTTTTTTCCTGTGGCACTCACATACACGCATACACTCAAACATGCCCTTTGTTTTGATTTTACTCTCCCTAAACATTTTATTTAACATTTGTTTACTGAGCAAGTCCAACTTGGAATGAAGCCAGTTTTCAACAGAGGTCTGCGGAGAAATAATCCAGATGCATGTCTCTGTAAACAGCAAAAGCTCTGCTTGGCAAATGTAAAATAATGATGACCATTAAATTATTTTCAGTCAGAGTTCCATGGCAGCTTGATATGCTGCATGAAGTGGCAGACTTGTTTTATCAGTGGGCATTATGGATTTGATGGGTCTTTACCATCTTTAGGTATTGCAACCACCACAGCTTTTTTCCAGGTTGTTGGTGGTGCTTCTCCTTTTTAAAATACTGTTAAAACAAAACCTTCCAGATCTTTATCCCATTCTTCCTCCTAGCTTCCAAATTTCCATAGGAATAACATCTGTTACTGGAGGTTTTCCTGTAGATTGGTTGTACAATCTCTTCTCCTTTCCTAACCGTTAATAATTGAGCTTTACCTGCCTCTAACCTTGGCATATTTAATTCTTCCATAAATATTTCCTGTTTTTTCCGCATTTGTCTGCTTTAAACAGATTTTCATAAAATTTCCAAAATATTTCTAATACCTCTACAGGATCTTTGGTTGTTTTCCTTGTTTTAGACTTTCAAGCTTGGCAACAGCCCTTTTTATTTTCTATTGCCTGAGCCAAAGTACTAAAAGCTTTTGTGCTCTGGAGTTATCCAAAAAAAAAAAAAAAGTTGCATAACAGCCGTCTTTTCAAACTCGTGCATATTATCGAAGTAGTCCCTTATTTTCTCTTTAGCACTCTGCAGTTGCGCCTCTTCTCCTGTGAGAGTCCCTTATTTAGCAAAACTTAAACTCTTTTGACAGTTCCACTAAGTAATTCTTGCTACTTCTTAACCATCTCCCCCCCCCCCCCCCCCCTACTTTTAGTTTCATTTTATCACACTTCCTAGCAATAATTTCTGAATAAATTTCTGTCTTGTACCTCCAGGGAGAAACTTCTTGACTTTTTTTTTTTTTTCCGGGTAAAGAGAGATTTTCCAATCCATAGTGTTGTATAGTGATACTCCCAATCTAGGGACCACCACATCTGCAAGTTACATATAGGGCTCTCTGTTCGGTCTTGCCTTCTTTCCGCCAGGTGTAGAGTTCAGAATGGTATACAGATTTAGCCTGCATGTGAGTGCTGAACTAAGTTACACACATGGCAGTTTGAGAGACCTGTTTGACGTATACTACCCAGTGGAGGGTAACAGGATGGACTAGTAAAGTTGAAGAACCAGCCCATTACCCTCCCTAACTTATTAGATTTGTAGTCTTTATCTTTTATAAATGAGTAGAAAATGCTTCTCCTGCAGCAGGTTCCAGCATTGCCTTAATCCACCACTTCACTCTGCATCTTACAGACTTTATTGAGGATGCTAGTACATTATTTTAAATTCCCCCTTCAATGGAATTGTTTTTGGCAGGGAAGTGCATTAGTATCTTGAAAATATGGAAGAGTAAGACTCTCTGCTGCAGCTATAACATTCTAGCCTGGAATCCAGAGTATTGTATAGCTTATGTTAATACTTGCCATCACTCAGTCAGTCACGTCCAACAATCCTGACTTCTGACAAAGTTTGAGGGCTTTTTTTTTTTCAGTTCAGCTTAAGCAATGCAAAAAGATGCCTTAGTTTTAAGTAACGTTCTCAAAGTTATTGTGCTCTTTCACAGCACTGAATACCAAAAATTCAGTGCTGTGATTAATTTACAGCAAGACGAGTGTTGTTTGTCTACCTTTCAAGCATCATCATCTTTGGATAAGGCAGCCCAAGCAACTAGCGCTGTGGTTATTACGATTAACACCATAGCTGTATCAGCATCAGCATTGAGTTAACAGAATGCAGAGAAGCCATTGCATGTGATTTTAGGCAGAGTGTACAGCAGGAATAGGACAAAGACTAATTCATGCAGTCTGTTCAGCCTCTATTCCAGCAATGTCACAGACTGAAAGGTTGAGGTTCTCCTTTACCAGGAGACAGCAACAGTCCTAAAACATTGTCCATTTTCCCCACTGAAAGGCAGTCCGGTTAACTCATTCTCTCTCTTCTGAAGGAAAAGGTTACCAAGAATAAGTGGCTCAGGAAAATAATATCCACAGGGGATGCACTCTGCTTTCTCTTCTCTTCCCGAAATTCTTTGTGTTTTTACCATATTTTCTATCCCATCAGAAGTAAAGAGCATTGAAATATTAAACCTGTTAAGTACAAGTGTCATCCAAGAAGTCCCACTAAGCCAGAAAGGCTGGATGATTAATTCTTTAGTACCAAGTGCAACAAATATTTTCAGGCCATACTTAGATCGTAGCAGCCTAAACGCACTATCAGAAGTAAACTTTTGGCTAGTCACAGTACAGTATATCCACTTAGGTTCATAGGTGTTTAGTAGGCTAACTACCACAAGGGCCTTTTTTAAGCCTAGCCATGCATCCTAAGTCTCTGACAAGTTTTGGTACCCTTGGTAAGTGCAATCAGGGGCTTGGGAGATGAAACACTTAAAGGTTGTCTGTGTCCATTAGAGACATAGGTGCCAAACCTTGAAATAAATTTCCTGTTTCCTAATCCAATTGTCTTAACGTGCACTTTAATTTACCTAGGGAGGAACCTTGCTCCACATGGATGAGGAGCCTGTTCCAGAGACTGGATAGTCTATGGGCTACATACCGGTCTGTCCAGCAGGTTCTATTTATATTGCAGGCAAAGGTTAGGTCTTAAGAACTGGTAATTTTGGTGCTGTTTGTTTTGTGGGTGTGCAAGAGATCAATTCGAGTGGGGTCTGACAATTCTCTGTATGCCAGGTATAGATCTCCCTTCAACTGTCTGTAGGAGGTAGAATACAGGGATAGGGCCTTGAGGTGGTCTGTATAGAACATTTTACTTGTGCCCTGTGTTTTTACTGAGGAACCTCTACAGACGTTCCAGTTGTTGGATATTCCTAGTTAGGTACGTACCAAAGGGGACATTGTACTTGATGGATCTGATGAATGCCGAGTACAGTGAAACAATGACTTCCTTAGACCTAGATGGTCCTACCTCTTGTTTTATAAGTTGAACAACACAGAGTGATCTCCTCACTACTGTAGACACGTGACGGTCAAAGGCTAGATTACTTTGTGTCCCCAAGTCCCTGACTACTGGGTACCCTCTAAGGGGATGGGGTTGATGACTTCCCGAAGGACACTGTTGAACTTTTCTTGAAATTTAGTTTGTCCATGGCTGTGACACCAGTTTTGTCAGCTCTTCCTGGAGAACATTTGTATTGGTGTGGAATTCGATGACTGCTCCTAATTTGCAATCATCTGCAAATTTTAGTCAACCAGAGACCATTGCCATTGGCTGTGACTTCAGAAAGTGCCA